>NC_090646.1:251429905-251699905 GCF_040937935.1 Hyperolius riggenbachi | reverse complement strand
GCGACTAGATTGGCAGACACACATACATTCTGTCTCTGTGCTCTCTCTCTTTAAGGGCTATCTTGCCCTGCATTGCTTTAGCTTGTACAATTTCCTACTGGCATCTGTGGCAGTGCAGAGGCTGTGTTCGTCTGCACTACACAGCTCCATCTGCCGGTGGGAATTTCCCTCTACAGGTGCATAGCACCATAGCTGGGTTTTGTCAAATTATACGCTTGTGGAGGATTTCCGCAGTGTCAGCGTGCATCTTGTGCGCTGACCACGGAAATAATTCCTCAATCGTTACAAGATATTTTTCAATGAATAACTGATCGTGTGTCTACTTGTGGGAGGTAAATCCACCACTTCCTCCCCCTTTTTAAATGGTTTTTAACTATTTTATCCTTATTTGGTGCCTTTGTTTTTAACAATTGTTTAACCAGGCCAAATTTGTTGTATTTGACCATAATGCGGAGTGACTCTCCCCACCACCCCCCACCCCCTCCCCTTCATTTTTGAAAGAGAAAAACTGCATCTTATGGCCCAAAAATATGTTAGATAAGTCCCAAGAAGCAATCAACAACTAGTGGCAAAGACTTGTTTGGTAGCTGCTTATTATAAAGTAAATTGTGCCTTAAGCAGGCCATACACTGGCCCGATTTGCGCCCGTTTCGACAGCAGATTCGATCACTGGGATCGAATCTGCTGCCAATCGTTCACGCTACACGCCGAATTTCGATCCATTTCGTCCGATCCCGTCGATCGTGCCGTGCGGAAAATAACCGTCGATCGCCCGCGGGTAAAGAGCGCATCGCTAGCGGCGTTCGAGTGCCCGACGACCGACGCAATAGAGCCCGCATACATTACCTGCTCCGCCGGCGCGACTGCAGTCTCCCGGTCACCGCTGCTCCGTCTGCGCTCTGGTCTCCAGGTCCGGCATGCCTCACTTCTTCTAGCCCGGCAGGAAGTTTAAACAGTAGAGCGCCCTCTACTGTTTAAACTTCCTGCCGGGCTAGAAGAAGTGAGGCATGCCGGACCTGGAGACCAGAGCGCAGACGGAGCAGCGGTGACCGGGAGACTGCAGTCGCGCCGGCGGAGCAGGTAATGTATGCGGGCGGGCGGGGGCAGCAGCAGCACCACCACCACAACAGATTGTGAACGGTTTCAGGCTGAAATCGGTTCACAATCTGTTTGCTGTAAAGGTAGCCATACGATCCCTCTCTGATCAGATTCGATCAGAGAGGGATCTATCTGTTGGTCGAATCTGATGGCAAATCGACCAGTGTATGGCCACCTTTACTGTATTTACTGCATGTTTTAAAGTAGCAAGGGAAGACACATCTCTATATGTCCATAATCAATGGTATGTCAAGGTCAAGATATCCACTCATGATGATTATACAGCAGCACAGCTGAAGCAAGAATAAAAGAAATGCAACTGTTTCAGTATAAGTATCATCATGAAAATCTCAACCTTGAAAGATTTTCCATTGTTATATTTCAACTAGTAAGCAATTCAAGAGAGAACTGGATTTGCCAATGATTAAAATAAAAAAGCTCTTGAAATGGGCTATTCAGGATCATGTACCTAATACTTCTATATTATTTTAAAATGCGAAAGTGATGAATCATAACACTCTGAGCTAAGCGTGATGGAAAATGTTCAGGTGAGTAAGATTGGCTGTACAACAATCCCTCTCCTCATTGTTTTGATCAAGATCTACTGTAATATCACATACACCGTGCCATTTGTTGAAGGAAATTGAAATGAAGTGAACCTATTTGGCCTGAAATGTCTGATTATGTGCAGAAATGAATATGAAAGCTTCCTGTACATTAATGAATGTGTAAAATAAACAAAGGGTTGTTTCGCTGAACCTCACTACTTTAGTAAATTAATCCCTTTAATACCTCTTACTCATGGCAGATCAGACAAAATTGCTCAATTATGCATATCTGAAGGCAGGTTCTATTAACTCATTTTATGGATAAAACAACACTATTATGTCATTGGTTACATAACAAAAGGGAGTGCAAAGGTTGCATCTGAACCAGGGCATCTAGACGTTTGGGTCTGTTTTTGGACTTATTTGCATTTCCCATAAAAGAAAATCTGTTGCTTCATTCTAATAGACCAAAAAAGTTCTTGGCAGTAGCTTATGGTCAGGGGCGTAACAATAGGGGATGCAGCCCCATTTCTAGACTAGTGGGCCCCAGACCTCTTATGACGGCTAAACGTGCGCCTAATTTACCTGATAAACTAGCAAGAAGCGAATACAGGAGAAACACTTCTACATGATTAAACGGACATATCCTATTTATATCCTATATATCCTATTCTATTTAGTGTTCTAAATGCAAACTATGCTCCTTCATTAATCGCACTGACAATAAATGTTTTAATGACAGCTCTGGCCAAAATACATTTGAGATTCGATCTCATATTAATTGCCAAACAGAAAAAGTAGTCTATATGATTGAGTGTCCTTGCGGACTAAAATATATAGGAAAAACAAAAAGAATGATGAAGGACCGTGTCCTAGAACATTTTCGATTAATTGAAGATAAAAATGAAGAAAAAAAGTTTTCTAGCAGTTCATTATGCAGAATTTCATGACAGTGATCTAACTAGGACTAATGTAAAAGGAATATATAAACTAAACATCTCGAGCAGACGTGATGACTATGATGACGTACTGTACTGTAAAGAGGCCATGTGGATATATAAGCTCAATACGCTGTATCCACATGGCCTTAATAGAGAATTGGACCTTAGAGCCTTTTTGCGTTTGAATGCGTACGTATGATAGAAATGCATGGGGCAGTAGGAGGCTGAATGCATCATTTGAGATGTGGAGCTAAAGTGGAGTTCCCTTGAAGGGCAATTTAGGACCAAATGCAGCCGAGAATAGATGGACTGATAGTCTATATCTTGGCGGACATGTATACTAAGGAGTGATGAATAATAAAACCCTGGGTAGGCTTAAATGAACCCAAATCATTCGGACTCACTATTATAAACTTGAAGAGAGCTTCAAAGATGGCCCAGCGATAAGAGATGGATTTGAACTGTGTAGAAATATGCATCTGAAGGCACCTTTGTGACAGATTGCAGGAAGCACAGAGACTTTTTGAAAAGAGACTGTAAAATATAAATATCAATTTGGAGTCAATGATGACCTTGTGTACGAATATGCAAGATGGCACATAATATGTATGTATGCAATATTTGTACCTGAAGCTTCTTTTCCTTTGAGGCAACCTGTCTAAATGTATTGCCGAGATACCAGGCTACAGAGTACTATGCGGACAAGTGACGTGCACCAAGGGGCGGTTCCTGATCGCATAAGACAGACTGCACAGGGGGAGGGTGTTACACCCTGAAGAAACGCCCATGGCGTGAAACACGTTGGTGGGCGGAGTTTACCACACGCCTGTCCGCCCTGCTCGCTCTCAGCTGGGAAAGACTACCCGAGAGCCTCTGGCTGCAGCGCCGGCGTCCTGACGATGAGAGAGGAGCATAGAGACCGGAGCATGAGCTGAACCAGGACGTCAGTCAGCTGTCAGTCCACGCCGCATTCACCCACCTGAGTAACCCACAGCGGCAGACCAGCAAGAGCCCCAACACATCCCCTGGACTTACTGGAGAAATGTTTTCAGCGCTGCAGAGTCCTACTTTGTGGGTGAGATCACACCATTTTTCCCTTTTTCCACCCTGTTTGATATCATGATACCAAAAAGGCTATGGAACGGTTTATATAACAAAGGGACTTTTTACCCTATAGTCCGTGACTGCCTGATGCAATATATACAATAGTCATCTTTGGATCCCAATACATCAAGATACAATATTTCAATATATCATAGGCAGCGCTGTTATAAGATTAGGATGACTGGGGGAGTGTGTATGTGCTGATTGAGATGGGTGGACAGAGGTGCACACGACTTTGGCTGAAGTCCCCGCTCTAACGGAGCTGCCGTGAGAACAATGAAGGGAGCCCACTGAAGACTTTAAGGACTAAGAGGGGCTGGAGGAAGCCCCAGTTAAGTTAATTTGGCCATTTAGATCACTGCTCAGGGTCCCTTTAAGGAAAAGTTCCAATTGTGCTGAGCTACATTGCCCTGAGAGGGGAACAGCTGAATAGGGCGCAAGATGTGTCTTGTTAAAAAGGGCGCCCTATAAAATAGCGGGCACCAGGGCTACCCACTATTTTATCAGACAAACTTTTCTACAAGATGCCGGTGGGCGTGATAAGGTCACACATCAACGGGGGTGTTAAGGCTAGGCACCACAAGGATGGGTATTAGGGTTAGGCATCGGTAGAGTGAGGGTTCTATGTGAGAGAAGAGTTAGGGTAGGTCATAGTAAAATATTCATAAATATTACTGATATTTTACTGTGAAAATTAGGTAACAGAATATTGGTAATTTTACTGATATTCTATTATCAACTATTCTCCTGCCTCTATTAAATGTACGCCCTGAGAAGTCTTGGTCTTAGTTGAGCTACTGCTCTTTTGGATTGTTGCTACTGAGGAAATAAAAGCTTGTGTATTCTTTGAAGAAACCCTAATTGTCTGTCTTCTGGGCTGCAAGCCCAAAGGCAAGGACCTGGATACTGATCTTGCTATAATATGAAATAAAATTATAATGACATTGTAATTATTTGTGTGCTCCAATTCATATATTACTTTTTATATTTCAATATATATATCTGTCAAATACTGTCTGTGCAAACATTCCAACAGCTTCTAAAGATATAAAATAGGATATGATTTAATAACTTAGCTAGCAGAACATATTTTTACCTTGATCCAATTTCCAGGTCATAGTCATTTTCCATGCTGTTTGGCTCCTTGAAAATTACAACTATTAGGTATATGCTTTAACAGCTTGCTGAAATGCAGAGGATCAGGTGCTGAGAAACAGAGAAGGGGAGGGAATAAATTAATGACTGGATCAAGGAAGGAAGAAAGGAAGGAAATAAGTCCAACACCAACTGTAATGAATAGCGGAGATACCGCCGCGCGGGCAAGCGGCAGGGCGGCTATCTCCGCGTTCCAGCCGGCGGCCTCTGCCGTGCAGCAACATGTCACTGGTTCGCCTGGTCCTTCTAGTGCACACAGATGGAGAGCTACGCGCGCGCGCGCCAGACGACAGGACCTTTATGCTAGCAGAAGGGGAATCAGCTGATCATGCCGATCTGCTGATCCCAGCTAGGCTCCGGATTGGCTGAGTGGCTGGGGCGGCGCTGCGGAGCGCTGTAGATATATATAGGACTTACCTGTTAGTTGCAAGTTGTCTGCCATTGCGAATGCTTACGTGTGAGCACTCAGACCTCAGTCAGATCTTACAGTGTGTTAGAACCAGCCGGAGCTGGGAATTCACACTTAGTCAGATTCCGTTGATAGCCTCTACTGTATTATTGTATTGTGTATGTAATAGACTAGTTCCCAGGTGTTGAGACCAAGGACTTTACACCTAAGACTAGGAGATTGCTGTATTGCTACTGTCATCTACTAGACTAGTTCCCAGGTGTTGAGACCAAGGACCTCACACCTAAGACTAGGAGGTTGCTATATTGCTATTGTTTATACTAGACTAGTTCCCAGGTGTTGAGACCAAGGACCTCACACCTAAGACTAGGATTGAGAGATACTGTTACCCGTTATGATCTCTGGCTTTCCTGACCATTCTCCTGCTTACTGATTCTGTACCTTTGCCTATCTGTCTACCTGTTGCCGACTTTGCCTGTACCCGGATACCGAATCAGTCTTCTGTCTCTGTACCTTGTCTGCCCGTGTGTTGCCGACCTGGCCTGTCTGACCCTTCTGGCTGTCACTCATTCCTAGGGTGATCAGCCTTACTGTACTACTCATGACACTAACTCTCGAGGTGTCCATTAGCTGCAAGGGCCACCTGCTCCTCAGGAAGACCATCTTGCAGTTCAGTCAGTGGTCTCTACCCCATAGGAGTCCACTGGCTGCAGTACAGTTTGATTCCCAGTCCATCAGGGAATCCTTGGCTGCAGTACAGTCTGATTCCCAATCCATCAGGGAATCCTTGGCTGCAGTACAATATATATCTCCTCCTCTTAAAGAGGTCAGCTTCAGCACAGTCAATGGCCACCTGCCCCTCAGGGGTCCACTGGCTGCAGTGCAGTCCGATTCCCTGCTCTTCAGGAAATCCTTGGCTGCAGTAGTGTCTGTATATCCCGCTCCTCTGGAGATAACCTTTCTTTACTGTTGCACCAAACACTCTACCACACTAGGTGTCCTGTGTCAAGCTATACTAGTATTATTGGTGATTCTGCAGATCACTACATAATCAGGTATAGCATCTGTATTATTGGTGATACTGCAGATCACCAATAATCATAGAAATCTGTGTTGCTGACACCAATCGTTAAACCACCTTTGAACAATGGTACAGCAAACAAAATTAAAGTTTGGAAATATTTTGAACTTTATTCTGAAGCAGTGGTCATCTAACCACTCTTGTTAGCAGTTCAGCCTCCCAGCTGCCGACCACAAGCACCATTCAGCTGCAATTACATGCAGCTGAATAGCAGCTTTTGGTAATGCTGCGTTTGTCACACGTGACACACGGTCACCCGGCGCCAAAAGACCATCTCCTACTGCGTCAGTGCGTGGCTCAGATGCAACTTCATTGGGGCACCGTCTGTCCACCGCCCGTGTTATAAAGTATGGCCGGGGAGCAGGAGAAGCTGACAGGCAATTAATTCACTGTCTTCAGCTGCTGGTGGAAAAGGGGTCTTAAGGTGCATACACACGTCCAACTTTTTTGAACAACTTGTCGTCCGACTTGTCGTTTGAATGACTTATAGTACAAACAAGAAGTCGTTCACATGTCATGTACACAATGACCAACAAAGCGGCTGATATGCTAATTTACCTATTTTACAGGTCATTTAACCAAATTGATACCATTATCAATGGACTGGATAGAACAATGGACTAGATTAAATGACTGATCAAACGACTTGTTTTTTGAACATCTATCAGTTGGACAAACAACTCAAAGTCGTTTGTACACATGTTCGGACCTAACAGTCGTTTGAACGACAGTTGGTCCAACAGATCCGCCGAACAGATCGGGGTAACCAGCTGTTATCAGTCGCTTGACAACACGTACATACGTCCAACTTGTCATTCAAATGACAAGTCGGACGACAAGTTGTTCGAAAAAGTTGGATGTGTGTACGTACATTTAGGCTTTAGGCTTTAGTGCTTGATCACAAACGTGACTTAGGGTTGTATTCACTAAATGTCATTACAAATGCTGCAGACAGGATTATGTTCAGCAATTTTATCAGTACTTTCAACAGGTAGCACTTGTTGTGCAATTAGCTTGACTCACACGTTGCCAGAGTACAGGTAATGTGGATCAGGCTAAATGTGCAACGCACGCAACCTAACTTTCGGGACTAATGGTAAAATTCCTGTGCACTCTACGCACAGCAAATTTTATTACATTTAGTGATTATGCCTTTTAGTACTGCATTTCTCTCCTTAGCCGCCATTCTGGCCCTGTAGTTAGGGTGTAGCATCACAAACTAGTGGTATCTCACCCCATTAAACCCTGTAGACCTTCATATGGATATGTGCCAGACTTCTATACTTCTCCACACCTTTGGAATCTAATTTCAATTATCCTAAAGCATTTTTTAACCTAAAATCATTAAAAATAGGACTAGGCTTATATGGTGGGTAGACAAATTGGGTTCCTTGTCTAAGATTTATTTTAATAATCAGCTATTCAAAAGAGATTGTTAATGCATGTTTATGTTCGTTTTCACAGATTGTGCCCTAATACATGCTTTAATTATTTATTAAAATATTTCCATGCTAGAAATGTGAATCAAAAGTGACCATTAACTAGACAGAGCCTTGTGAAAAGGGGTTGCAACGTTTCCTGAATCTCCCTTCCACAATGCATTCCCAGTTGTCCTTTTGCTCTCCTGTGTCTAATTGGAATCTGCTGAGAGCGAAGCCCCGGGGTCTCCACAGCCTTGTGTGCTGCAAGAGATGCCTGTCACCATGCTTCGGCTGAGAGGATGCACTGCTCAACATCAGCTCTCCCTGGCATTTTATGTGACCTCAAATTTTAAGTGTTACTCCCTTCCCTAGAGTCCTCAGACATGAAAGACAATTAAGCCCTGATTTACTTTGATGTGATAAAAAAAAAAATATTTTGCCCCATTAAATGCTTTGCTACCAGTTAAATACTCAACTTGTCATGAAGTGAGAGGTCCTGCAAAATTCAATATTCAAAATACGTAGGCATTAATTAAGTTTTTGCCTCATTCGTAAACTGTATAACAGACTGCACAAAGGTTTAGCAAAACGAAATGCTTAAAATACGTATGCGGTAATTAAATTGTCATGTTATTTACACATTATATGACAGACTGCACAAAATAAATTCCGTCTTGGACACTTAGTAATTTTAAAGAACACCTCCCATTTGATATTGTGCTAATTTGTTTTTTTTTTTGTTTTTTTTGTTTTAGAAATTACTTGCATGGCTAGATGAGACACAAATAAAAAAGAATGAACTATAAATTTACCATATAGACCTATAATACAATTAATGCTAGTTATTTACTAGTATATTAAAGGACCACTGAACTGAGAGGACTATGGGGGCTAACATATGTATTTCCCTTTAAACAATGCAGAGTGCTTTTTGGCTTGCTGATCATCTATGCCTCTTCCACACTAGAGGCTAGTTTCGGCGTTTTACAGCAAAGATCATAGTTTGCGTTTTCCAAGGTAAATTAAAAATCCATAGACTTTCATTTTATCTTTCACACCTAAAGCAGCTTTTTTGGGCGTGGCTCCCCAAAGCTTTTCAAAGCTTTTTACAGCCGACGTCGGCTTTTCGCGTTTCAATGATAGTCAATGGAAAAGGCAAACTACAGCTTTTTTCAAAGCGTTTCACAGCTGACTTGTTGACTTACAGGTATGTTTAAAAAAAAAAAAGAAAAAAAAAGAAGGATGTTTTCATATGAGCTGTAAAACGCTATGAAAAAGCTTTGAAAGTGCTGTGGAAAGGCTACAAAAACGCTGACAGCAAAAGGCAGCCTTTTAGCCTTTTCTACCGCAGCCTCTAGTGTGAAAGAGCTCTAATACTTTGAGCCGTAGACCCTGAGCAAGCCTGCAGATCAGATGTTTGACTTAAAGTGAACCCGAGGTGAAAATAAACTGATGAAATAAACAATTGTATTTATCTTCCTACTCCTAAAATGACCTTTTTAGATATCCCATGGTTTTATTTTTTATTTAAATATTTACAAAGTAGATTGAATGTTTTGTTCTGCTCAGTAGCAGCCTAATAAGTGTTCCAGAGCAACAGAAAGGTACATTTAATTGTTCATGTATTTTATCTCCCTCTGCTCTAAAAAGTTGTATTCTGCCAGGAAAACTTTTATGGTTGTAATTAGCTTATCAGTGATGTTAACTCTTCCAGGCACCAAAATAAAACAAGTAAAACAGTCTGGTTATTAATATGTTCTGCACTGTACATACACATGTTAATCTCATCATGTCACATTTCATCCACCATATGCAACAAGCTCTCCATAGCATAGACAGCAGCTGCCCATAGCCAGAGCCTTTGTGGCCTTCTCAGAAATCCAACGTAGCTCCCGTAGAAAAAATGTGTAGGTAAGACTGTCTTTATAACATTATGCTCTTGTAATGAAATCAGTCTATTTATGACTCATGTCTAATTATTGGTGGCCTAAGATTTTAATGAATACATTTAAAGAAAAAAAACAACAACCTTTAATCTGCCAAGCTGTTGTTAGGTTTATTAGTCTTTTAAAACTTTACTATGTAATACTCAAAATCGGTGATCCAGTCCCTTAATATTCCTAATGAGACACATAATGTACGGATTGTAATTTAGGGTTAGAAAAGTTGGACAGTGCGCAGGGTCATACATACAGGTAGCTCTGCTTTTTATAGAGATGACTCAAGTGCTTTAATGCAATTACTGGAAAGCATGTGTGTCAGGAGTGACTGACTGATACAGTTTAACTTATGGACACTAAAAGTCAATCAGACAGATTGAATCTCAGTGCTCATGAATCGTCCTGAGGGTTGCTTGGCTTGAAAAAGGTCTACATCAACATTATAGCCCCTTTCTTGACACTAAACAGTTTAAACACCAGGCAGTATTAATTGAGAGTTGCAATATTTATTCATACAAATGATTCCTTTAATCAAATGAAGGTTATGGCAAAAAAATTATCTAAATGAAGCACGTCGATAATATGAAAAAAGTGATTCAATTCAAACTAAAACTCATTTTTACCTTCTCTGTCTAATAATAAACACTACATAAAAGCAGAACGTTCTACACATAAGGTGACAACAGAATATACAAATTACTGTTACATAATACAATAATTGTCAGCGTTGAAGTGTCTTCAGACAAGACATCAAGCAATAGACAATAATGCAAATCCTAGGATAAGTTTTCATGGAAGGCTGATGGCTGGCACCTGACTGTGTGTTCACAGTACGTGTGCCAGCAGTGGTATGGCTCAGGTTGTTGTAGGTCATCTGCTGCTAAGAGGCTGAACCATATAACACCTGCCATGTTCTTGAACTAGCTTTTCAATTGGCAAAATAACTACTACATGTGTTTATAGGATAACAGGTTTAAATAAATTGCTGTGTCACATTTATTCTCAATGCATGCTCTACTCTTGATGAATCAACCCTCATATATGTGTACAATTCACTGGTGGTGACCCTGTAATCCTACCTAATAAAACCCAGGAATCTGCGTCCAGGGGCTGCGTCTGTGTCTGGTGCGGGGTGTGCTGGCATAGAGCCAATGCCGTTGCCATGCGCGGCGGAGCTTGGCGGATGCATCCGCTGTGAGTCAATCTAGCTCCTGTTTTTCAAAAAGGGCCTAATTGACTAGCATCCTGATAATAGATTAAAGGACAAATATGACAAAAGAAATATAATATTTAAAAAATATATGTATATATACATACATCATACTGAGCAAAATGCGGTGCAAAATATGTATTTCCTATGCAGCCATCAGTAACAGTAGGTATTATTGCACTGACAGCCCTGAACCTCTTACTGACAGGTCTTTGACTAGTATATCTCCTCATGGGAGTGGCAGAAATGAACCTTCTATAGTCTATGTCAGCCTGATAGTAAAGTCCCAGAGCAGTAAAAGTACATAGTCAACCTCTAGGTGGGCAGATTAACTCTGACCATGTAACTGGCATGCAGAAGAACAGGTAATGTATACTAAGTGTTACTGATACCCTATGGGAGGTGTCTAGTTTAAAGGGAACCTGAAGTGAGTAAAATGATTTAAAATAAACACATGAAGTAGCTGCAGATGAATATTACATACTTACCTCACCATCAGTTCCTCTAAGAAGCTCACCGCTTTCTTCTTACAGTGATCCTTCTCTGTTCTGACAATATTTTGTGCAAGATAATGCCCGTGTTTCTCTATGGCTCAGGTGGGCGATATTACAGTCTAACGGTGAGCTGACCAGCAAGCTTATATGAGGTAATAGCCATTTTTAAAATGGAGGACGGAGAATTCCATTGATCACAGTGGACAAATGGGACGCAGGAGAGGAGAAAGAGATTGAGGAGTAGACTACACAGGAGGTAAGTATGATGTGCGTATGGTTATTTTGACTTTTTATTTTCAGTTCAGGTTCTCTTTAAAGAGTAACTGTTAGCCCCAAAACTGAAAATTAAATCTCTCTTGCAATGTTTTATTTACTATTTAAATGAGCCAAAAAGGCATTGTAGAAGTTAAAAATCAATATAATTTTTTTTACTATGTATCCTTTTACCCAAGCTCCGGACGCAAAGCCGCATATCAGATACTGCTGAGCATGCATAGCATGCCTAGCTCTGCCCGACCCCCCTCTCCTCCCCCAGGACCAGGTGCCGATATATGCTCACCCCAAACAGCTGACCGCTCTGATACGGAGAGAGAGCGGGAGCACTTCCAGCGCCGCCACCGCAGAGCAGCCGCCGCCGAGTCACATGTGAGAGATGCACGTGCATCTCTCACATGTGACTCGGCGGCGGCTGCTCTGCGGTGGCGGCGCTGGAAGTGCTCCCGCTCTCTCTCCGTATCAGAGCGGTCAGCTGTTTGGGGTGAGCATATATCGGCACCTGGTCCTGGGGGAGGAGAGGGGGGTCGGGCAGAGCTAGGCATGCTATGCATGCTCAGCAGTATCTGATATGCGGCTTTGCGTCCGGAGCTTGGGTAAAAGGATACATAGTAAAAAAAATTATATTGATTTTTAACTTCTACAATGCCTTTTTGGCTCATTTAAATAGTAAATAAAACATTGCAAGAGAGATTTAATTTTCAGTTTTGGGGCTAACAGTTACTCTTTAAAGAGTAACTCCAGTGAAAATAATGTAATAAAAAAAGTGCTTCATTTTTGCAACAATTATGTATAAATGGTTTAGTCAGTGTTTGCCCATTGTAAAAGTTTTCCTCTCCCTGATTTACATTACCACATGGTGACATTTTTACTACTTGCAGGTGATGTCACAGGAAGTAGCTGCTGATTGCTTTTTTGGCAGTTAGAAACAGCTGTAAACAGTTATTTCCCACAATGCAACAAGGTTCACAGACAGTAAACTGACATTTTTTTTATTGTAGTGCAGGGGTGCTGAAAAATGTAGTCTGGCACCATTGTTCTTTCTACATTCACAATGTCACATGATCACACAACTACCCATCCACTGGCTGAATTCAAACAGAAGAAGTGAGCTGTAGCACAGCTTGCCAAACTCATTTTTCTCATGAAACAGATAATCTGTCTACTCTTGCTTCCATAAACTGTTTATAATACTATTTGCCTTGTTCAACTTTGGGTTTAGTTGGGTTTTAAAGAGATGCTTTACATGTAAATGTAATAATTAAGCAATGACTGGAAATTCATATTTTATTATAATGACACATGAACTATTATTCTTTCAT
The DNA here is from genome assembly GCF_040937935.1 of Hyperolius riggenbachi. Taxonomy (NCBI): domain Eukaryota; kingdom Metazoa; phylum Chordata; class Amphibia; order Anura; family Hyperoliidae; genus Hyperolius; species Hyperolius riggenbachi. Next base: position 251,686,909 of record NC_090646.1, on the reverse strand, counting down.
CCTATGAGTAGCAATGACAGTTCTTACCTTTCATTTGCCTGTATGATGTATCAGTGCAGCAGTACTCTGTACCAGCCACATAGAGGAATGAAAAGGAAATGGGTTGAAGAGAGAGGGCACATAATACATCATATTAAGGAAACACTGCCATGTAACTACAGGAGTCCATGATACTGGAGCCCAGTAGTTTTGCATGGCTCATAGTGTTATGGTTAAGGGCTGTGCCCATGACACAGGAGACCTGGGTCCAAATCTCGGCTCTTCCTATTTAGTAAGCCAGCACCTATTCAGTAAGGAGTTCTTGGGCAACATTCCCAACACTGCTACTGCCTACTGAGCTCTAGTGGCTACCTTGCAAACACTTTGAGTCTGACGGGAGAAAAGCACTATACAAATATAGGAATTATTATTATATGTAAATTGGAGGATCCTACAGTGGCCAGAAGCTTCAAACTCTGCTGCCATCTTTTACAATAGGCACAATATTTATGATGACAAATGATACACACAAGGTTTATTTATCTTTACATTAACAACATTGAGATCCACCCTTTTCCAATAAGTCACAATCTTTTCACCATATTGTTGCGGCTCATAATGAGGATGCTCTTCCACTTTACATTGGCAATAGTGTCAGTGTTCAAATTCAGCACCACATGGTTCGAAACCCGAACACCTGCATTCAGCACCATTTCAGCGCCGAACAGCAGGACGGAATACTTTTCATTTAACTTGGATTAACTTGATTCAGCTTGTAATGAGGAAGTATTGGAGTTAAACCTGTCCAGGTTTTGATTTCAGTGAATTTTATATAGTAAATAAAGAGAAAACTGATTCAGGCATTACAGCCTCTGACTGAAGCCAATCCTAATGTAATTTCCTCCCTTACTCCTTTTCTCTCCTAGAAACTGCACAGTCACATCTATCTTGCTTTGTAAACATGTGTGAGCGCATCATCAATCGTATTTCAGCAGCTTATGCAGAGAGGAGGTGTACTTCCCTTCTCAGCTTCAGTCTGTCACACTGAGCTGTCCTCAGCCAATCAGTGAGGAGCAGGAATGTGGGAGGAGAGATAAGCTTCCTTCTCCCCAGCAATGTACCAGAATGGCTTACTGGAATAAGATTCATTGCAGCAGGCACATTTATGATTATACTGGAATGCTTGCAATGCAGACTGCATGTAGATTACATAGTAATGATAATAATAAGCCACAACTTTCCTGGTCATGGATTTTGCTGCCCGGGGAGGCAGAGCTTTGAGCTGCAGCTCTGCATGCATTAGCGTCAATCTCCTGCCTATCCCCCGCCCCTCTCAGTGAAGGAAGACTGAGAGGGGTGGGGAGAGGAGGCGATTAGCAGGGATTGACGCCAGTAGAGGCAGAGCTACAGCCCTAAGCTCTGCCTTTATGAGGAAGCACTCCCCGCATTTTCCCACAGGGATTTGGGGGGTTTGTAAACAGTTTTCTGTCACGGGGATGCAGCGTTTTAGCAGGGCTTATGGTGCTAAAGTTAAATGTTTAATAAAAAGGGGGATTGTAGGAGACTTCAGAGTCTCTTTAAATGAAATGCGACCTCTCCTGCTGTTTGGTGCTGAATGCCTGTGTTCAGGTTCGAACATGTGGTACTGAATTTGAACACCAAAAATACAGGTAGAAGGGAGGTAACTGTAAAAACAATATTTAGATATGAACATAGTATGAAAGCAATGTTTAGACAGTATTAAAACAATGTTTAGATATCTTTATGAGTGTCAAAATGAACAAGTAAAATGTTGCTATGAGATTAACTCTGGTCTCTGTTAAACTTTTTTACACATGCATACATTTGTAGTTTATTACGCTGATACATAGATATATACCATTATTTATTTAAAACATCAGAGACACCACGGCAATAGTGCTATTAGTGCTGTAATTATGTTACAGTTGTCAGAGGTACCAGCCGCAGCGCACCAGCAGAAATGATGTTATGTAAGCTGAAGTAATGGGCAGTGATGGATGATGGGCCTCACAGGCAGGACCTGATCTGCTTGTCTGACCTGCATGAAGTCCTTTCATCACATGGTACCAAACCGTCACATTTTATAATGAAACAAGAATAGTGATACATGTAAGCTGGAAATGTGCTGCTGCTATTCTTTGAAAAGGGAGACGATAACCTAGTATGAGGTCAAGACGTTCTTAAACCCAGCCATGATGATGATAATTATTAATAGCAGCAGTAGTAGTATCACTATGAAATCTGAAGTATATAAAAGGGAGTGCCAATTTAAATGGAAATGAAGCACAAGAGTGGTCTTAAAAGTAGTCTTAAGCTATTAATTTTACAGTCTCCCTATAGGGATTCTCTGCAGGAAATAAAAAGGGAAAAAATACACACACAGGGAAAGCACAGATGAAACACTAATTACTTAGAGTTAGAAAGGTATAAAATACAGCCAAGTCCCGAGGTACAGTGAATTTCAGGTACAGCTTCCCCATCTCACTTATCACGTGACCACATATTTTTTTATTTCTGCTGCCTCTTATAATACATTTCAATGTACACATTAGTATGAGGGCTAAAATATTTTGAATACTATGAATAGATTATGTAAGTAAGCTCACATACAGTGCTACATGGAAATGCTGGGCAATCATTGGCCAATCACAATTTGATGTGCGTACGCACCCTAAAGCTGCACACACCCTAAAGGTATATGGTTCTGATCCAGTTCTCTATCAAAGAAGTAGGGACAGTCACTGTTACGGAACCACAGCAGCCTGTACTATGAATAAAACGAGACCAGGATCTTGCAGTATCATGGGATAAAATAAGCTCAATATTACAAGAGTAGTTGTACAAAGGTGCAGAACCTGCAACCACCTTATATCACCTATGCGGAAAACACCATCCCAGCTCAGTACTCCAGGTCCTGCCGGAACCGAGCGGTCCCTCTCCAAGGGTCCTTTCTAGCTGTGGATGGAACCACACTAGTGGGAAGGATGCCTCCATAGGAAGTACAGTGTGCAATGAAGAAGGGTGGAGGTGCTATAAAGTCCTTCTGCCGGGGGCCAGTTGAAGCATGCACAATCTGGTTGTGCACTCCCGCTATCATGCTCCCATCACCTGTAGTAGTAGTAGGGTAGTACTGCACAGGCACAGAAGGCTCCCGGCGATGGGTGCGTAATGGGATGCACACACGGCCCACATGTGCAGTACACTCCAAACTGAAGGACTTTACGGGTCGAATAGCATAGGATCCGGGCAGCACAGGAGGACGGCAAGGGAGCGATCAGCCTGAAGAGGGATGGAGGATGCCCTATTTATGTATTTTTCTAACCGCCCGCAACCCCCCCCCCCCCCCCCCCCCGTCTCAGAATTACAGTTTGGGGTGTACATTAATATCTGCTCCAATAAATGTAATACTCAATTATAACTTCTATGAAAGAGACCTGATATGGTTAGTATGTTTATTCTCACTTTCTCCTGGAGTCTTTTTACAGGCTTGCAGGGGATTTCCTTTGAGAAATGGTGAGGAATAGATAAGCATGTGTACGTTAAAGGGGCCCATACACTGGTCGATTTCAGCCTTCGATCGATTGATCGATTCAATCAAATCAAACGATCGATTGTCGATCGATCGATTTGCAGCCGATTTTGATAGATTTAAATTGATTTGATCTATCTGACAGGATGGAAGATCTAGGTTGATCTGCTGCTGGCAGCAGATCGATGGCACATAAAGTTGCATTGGATCTAATGGAGCAGTAATGCCTTTAGATCGATTTTCGATAGATTTCTAATATATTTCATTCTGAAATCTGTTGAAAATCTGTTCCTAGTTTGTGGCACACATCAGATAGATTCCTGTCAGATTCGACCTGGCAGGCATCTGACAGAAATCTATCTGATGGTGGAATCTGCTGCAAATCTATTAGTGTATGGCCACCTTATGCAATAACAGGCGGAAGCTTATAGCTGATAGGTGTATTGGATATAAGCTTCAAAAGGTTATTTTTCTTGCATGACATCTCTAAAGGTGGCCATACACTGGCCCGATTCGCGGCAGTTTCGACAGCAGATTCAATTCTGGGATCGAATCTGCTGCCAATCGTTCGCGGTGAACGCACCCGCCGATCCGATTTCCTCCCGAAATCGGATCGGTCCGTCGATCCCGCCGTGCGGGAAATTACCCTCGATCGCCCGCGGGTAAAGTGCACGTCGCTAGCGGCGGCCGATCCCAACAGGTATACATTACCTGATGCTGGCTCCCGGGCATCTTCTCCGCGCTGCACGGCTCTGTTCCGGCTCCATCCCGGCGCTTCCTGTGTCACTGCAGTGACCAGGAAGTTCAAATAGAGGGATGATGTAGAATGGCTTCTCCCAGCACTTTGACATGGGAGTGATTGTGCTTTCTAAACACATGACATTACTACTACATTAGCTACAATAGAAGGCAGGATAACTAAATGAATAATAAAGGTAGCCATACAACTAGCGATGATGGGCAGATTCGACCAAGAGACAAATCTCTCCCTGATCAAATCCGATTAGAGAGATATCTGTTGGCTGTCCAAACACCGAAGGCGGAATCCCGATCAATTTCATGCTGAAATTGGTCAGTAATTAGCCTTGTGACGCTGCATCCGCTGCCTCGCCAGCCTGATGCTGTCTCCCCAATGTCAAATGTGCCCCCCGGTGCCTAGTGCACTATACTTTACCTGTGTACGTGTCTGCTGCTGTCTCTAGGCTCCATCCTCCATCCATACATGCACCCCACGTGGTCACTGGAGTAATGTGGGCGTGTGTGACGTCACACATGTGCTGATGTGTACACCAGCAACCACATGGGTGTGTGTATGGAGCCCAGAGCCAGTAGAGGACATGGGCTGGTAAAGTCTTTTGCACTGGGAACCAGGTGGGCACATTTGACATTAGGGGGGACAGCGTTTTGTGTTTGTCCTGATATTGCTTGCCGTTACGGCCGCATACACAATCGACCACAATGGCCTGACATCTTGTAGCATGTCCGATCAATACATGAAACCAATTTAAGCCCGAAATTGGTCGCATCATTGATTAGGCATGCCCTTGGCGGCACCCATTTTCATCCGATTCGATAATAATTATCAAATCGGATGGTCGACAGATGTATGGCCGCCTTAAGGAGTTTGGGGAGATATTTTATTTGTATTAACAGTAAAGCCAGACCGTAATTCCACTTTCAGCAACTCTATGGATAAAGAGTCCTACAATAACTGCCAATTGTTCACGGAATATTATTATAGCTCTACCATTTGTTTGGCTAGGATACACATTTGGTCATGGTTTAACTGTTGAAATCTGCAGTTACTAACCACATTAGTTCACTTAGGGCTGGTTCACACGGACGCTTGGCGGCGTTTACGGCAAGCACATGAGACTCGTCGGCTAAACCCTACCATTCAAATGAATGGAAGCGTTTAGCATCGTGCGGTTACTGGCGATTACTGTCGATTGCGCAAACGCTGCGTTCCGATCCCGATTTACCACGTCTTTTCAGCCAGCCCTAGAAGCCACATGCGGCATCCAGGGTCGCCTAGCTGCCGCGACTTCATGTCCCCTTGCGGGGACGAAAAACGCTGATGCTACGGGAAGCCGACAATGCCTTACCTCCACCCTACGAACGAGACGTCACAGGACAATGCGGTTTCCAGCTGCTCGAAGCCGTCTTTCCGGCCCTTAGTTCCCCATCAATCTATATAGTGTGTCATAGTTTAGTATTGCACAGCAAATACAGAAAGGAATAATAAAAACTGCTAAGCACTTCATTATAGAAAGTGCAGGGGTTTTGTTAAATTGAAAATGATAATAATAAATTGCTTACATTTTGTAGCACATGTATTACAATATACTTTATACATAGGTATAGCATGCTATATTTCACTTTCTTTCCTCTAATAATGGTGTGGACTTTGATCTGTAACAGCATTAGACAAACAAAGAACCTCCAATGGTAACTGTGTTTACTGACGTTTGAAGATAGCATAGAAAGTACCATTAACTTAATCAGCACAACAAAGCCTCACTTGCAGTGAACACACATTGGCGGTAATTACTAAACAAACTAGCTGTCAAGAAGAAAAGAATAGAAAAGAAAAAAAAGGAATAATGAAAGACAACACATTTATTATATGCAATATAAGATTAAAGCCTTGCGCACGTGCAAGATAGTTCTCAGTCAAGGTGGCCAGTCGGAGCGACCTCTTCTGGGAATCTCGAGCGTGTGTGGTGGTCCCAAAATGTCACCAAGAGATCCAAAGTGCTGGATCATCTCAGCAGAGAGCAGGCAGAGCCTATTGTTCTCCTCCCTGCCCCACCCGCCCTGTCATGTATGCCTTCATCCCTATGCCACCCACCCTTCCATAGCATAATAATGCCTGCAGGCTATTAACATGTCTGTACAGAATTCAACCCCAAACTGTCATTCAAAGGATCCTAATCCTAGGATCCAAATCCTGATCTCTGTTGGGGGCAGTAATTGTGCCTGTGTTATTGTATGTACAGGTAGTCCTCGGGTTACCTACGCCCTCTTTATGAACGCCCCGCCCGACGATTGCTCCGCCCAGTCGATGACGTCCCCGCACCACCATATTGCGCCGATTTAAATGTTTATAAGTACATTTACATTGCTCTAAAGATGCCATGTGTGTGTGGGGAGGTGAGCAGATACATACCGCACACCTCCCGTACCCTGGCGTCACCCTCTGCCATTGCAAAACACCTCCGTATCATTACACAGATCCGTGTCCTCTGAATTGTAGATTTCTTCCAGAATGAAATGCACTATAAATTATTTATTTTTCCGTAGTCACTGTCATTTGCAGTAGGTAGGGGAAATCTGTCAGATCTGACAGATTTTGGACTAGTCCATCTCCTCATGGAGGATGCTCAGCTATTTCTTTACACTTATTGAACGCAGTTGCTTAGTTCAATTGCCAAAATAGCATGCAAACAAGTAGAGAGGGTGGCCAGCATCTTTGTAGAGATCCTTTTCAGGAAATGCTTTTGTAAACAAAGGTAATACTGAGAATCTCCCATAAGGAGATGAGCTAGCCCAAACTCTGTCAGCTTTTTTTTTACAGACCTAGTGTAAGTAACAGCAATATAGGAAAAATAATTTATAGTGCACTTTAACCTGTGAGAAACGTGCATTTTATATGCATGTATTTAAAACATTTTCATGAAAGCTTTCCTTTAAGCTTCCCTTCGAGCTTCCCTTCCTTCCACAAAGAAGTTAAAAAAAAAAAAAAAAAAAAAAAAACTTGCTTCACTCTGCCAGTTAACTGCTTTACATGACAGACTGACATGACACACGGTACAGCAAGCTAAATATGAGCTATGGGAAAGATGTAACAGTGAAGATGTACTGTGCTAAGCATGCAAGCTACATCAAGAAGATAATCTGACAATTATTTGAGAAGGCATTAAGTAAATGTTTGATTTAAAGTGCACTCAAGACTCTGCTCAGGTAATCAGTTTTATTACTAACCATCATGCATGTTCCTTCAATATTTGTGAGGGTTTTGTCTGAGTGCTCTTATTTCCTGTCACGACCCTCAAGCATATTGGTTATCCATCTGAAAATAATGCTGGGGTATGTATGAGCAAGACAGGGTCAAATGATTGAAACCATGTTATTAGTGCATGAATTATTGTTAGTTTTCAGTACACTAATATATATATATTAATAAGGTTGCCTGTGCTTCACTGAAAACATTAGACTCAAAGATATTGCTATCTGTCCCTCTGTGCTCTGAGGTCTCAGTCTCATATCCCTACTATAGTCTAAGGCCAATTTTGGAGTTGCCTAAAAAAATTATTGTTAAGGTAATGGTTAGCCATAACATAGGATTTAAAGTTATGCTGAAGCGAAAATAAACCAGGGCTGTGGAGTCGGTCCAAAAATCCACCGACTCCGACTCCGACTCCTCAGTTTAGGATTCCACCGACACCGACTCCTCGACTCCGACTCCTCTAATTTGCATATTACAATTTTGTTGATTAAAAGTATGTAACATGAAATTCGTCTCTTAACTGCCAACGCTTAGGAATTTTACAAGACAACTGAAGTGAGAAGGATATGTAGACTACTATATTTATTCCCTTTAGACTAAAACTAGTTCTTGGTAAAAGTACTTGTAAAAGGTACAAACCGGAACAAATAACATCTATCAGGCCCTAGGCAATGTAAGTGTGGGTACATGTAAGAATGATGTGCAGGTACTCTGCAGGGGAATGAGGAGATTCTTCCTCTATTACACATTCTTCATGCACAATCTGAACAAGTTTTATGGGTGACAGACAACTTCTCTGTGTTCAATGTGCACAGCATTCTCAGTGGATTCCCTGCAGCTCTGTGGGGAGTGCATATGTAGAGTATAGTAATACTGTGTAACAAAGTAAACCTGAGACAGATGAAATTAAAGTTTTATACATACCTGGGGCTTCCTCCAGCCACCTTCAGGATAATTAGTCCCTCGTTGTCCTCCTCCACCACCTGGATCTTCGGCTATGAGTCCAGGTACTTGAGCCAGTCGGGCGTAGTGCGCATGCACACACTCCGCCGCCAGGAGCATACTACACCTGTGCAGCACTATTGCGCAGGTGCAGAATGTTCCTGGCTGTGGGAGCGGCATGCGGCTGGACAGCGCTGACTGGCTGAATTACCAGGACTCATATCAGAAGTTCCGGGTGGTGGAGGACAGCGAGGGACTGATTAGCCTGAAGGTGGCTGGAGGAAGCCCCAGGTATGTATAAAACTTTACTTTTCATCCGTCTCAGGTACCCTTTAATTTGTAGTCACCAAACCAAATTTTAACAACATATCAAATTATTTGATTTCATCAGCAAAGGGAGTGCATACATTTGCATAAATCAGCATCAGTGCAGAATTATTTCCATCTCATTGACCATCTCTATTAGTGACACAGCTACACATCAGGCTTTATTCTTACAGCATAGATGTTATTTAGTATACAGTGGCGTAGCTAAGGAGCTGTGGGCCCCGATGCAAGTTTTACAATGGGGCCCCCCCCTAGCACTCTATACATAACAATTGATACGACGCACCAAAACCTGCCATATTTTTATTTTCATGTATACAGCTTTGCATCGTTCTGTCATATTTGCAGTTTAGAAACCACACTCTGTATTTTAAACTGTAAAACAGAGTTAATGGCTCTCTGAACATTTCTGCAGTAAAACCTTATCTAAAGCAGTCTCTCACTGTTTCTTGGCTGTTTAGGCTATTTGGAAAACAGGATTGTGTTTGACCAAGTTGCTTGAATAGCTCAAAAGAGCTTGCACAGATAACTCAAGTGTTTTAACTCTTCCTCTACTGGAAAACAACACAATACTTTCTTCTTTGCTACTAATGCTCTATCTGTACTACACATACCATTAATTTTATTTTTGCTTGAGATTTGCTTTAGGCTGGTTTCACAGTGGGACGTTAAAGTCCCACGTTACAGCAGCTAGTAACGCAGCTTAACTCACAGCATTGTAAAATCAATGTGCTGTTCACAGTGCACACGTTGCGTTACATAGTAACGCAGCACGTTTAAAAAAGTCCTGCATGCTGTACGTTATACTGGGCTAAGCCACGTTAGACTGCTTGCACATGCTCAGTAATGTTGGAGGAGGAGGTCTCCCCTCCTCCTCCGCGGCCAGCCACATGGCTAATTAATATTCACTGTACTGTGGTGACTCGTGGTGGGACTGTAGTGTTGTCTGGATCATGCGTTCATTTGATCCGGATCTTTTTTGTGAGTCGAATCATCCGAATCATCACAATGAAAGATTCGGTTCACAGTGGATGTCTGTCTGGAAGAAACAGGAACATACAGAATGTACAGTGCAGAGAAAGTCCTGTCCTGCTAGTCATTTCACCCAGTCTGCTTCCCTAGTAAAATGATTCAAATGATTCAGTTCAAAGATCCGGATCTTTTCAATGATCCGATTCAAATGATACGAATCCTTAAAAAGATTCGGACTTCCTATCACTAACCTGGAGCGGCTGCTTTGAGAGCTACATAACGCAGCTCAATCTGACGTCCAACTTCAACACCACCATGCGTTGCGTTAGGGGCACGTTATGCGACCATAACGTCCCCTAAAACGCAACGTCTTGGTGGGAAAGTAGCCTTAAGGTTACTGCTAGGGTCAGAGAGAAAGTCGGTGTAGTATTGATAGTTTGGCAAAGAAAAAAGGGGGTAAACTATAGATGCAAAAATTGGAATATGACTTTTAAGGTGGCCACTAACGACCCAGTCTTTTTCATCCAATCTATGTAGTATAATGGTAAATTGAGTGAATATATTGAATGGATAATTTAGGCAGTCCCATTATATTACATAGAAATGGTAAGATTGGATGAAAAAGACTGGATCATTATTGGCCACCATGAGAGATATGTTTAGTTAAGGGTCATAATTAGCATTAAGCTGGCCATACACTGGCCCGATTCGCCACCGTTTCGACAGCAGATTCGATCACTGGGATCGAATCTGCTGCCAATCGTTCGCGCTACACGCCGAATTTCGATCCTTTTCGTCCGATCCCGTCGATCGCTCCGTGCTGAAAATTAGCGTCGATCGCCCGCGGGTAGGGAGCGCGTCGCTAGCGGCGTTCGAGTGCCCGACGACCGACGCAATAGAGCCGCATACATTACCTGCTCCGCCGGCACGTCTACGCCCGGTCACCGCTGCTCCGTGTCTGCGCTGGTCTCCAGCATGCTTCAGTTCCTCCGGCCCGGCAGGAAGTTTAAACAGTAGAGGGCGCTCTACTGTTTAAACTTCCTGCCGGGCAGGAAGAAGTAAAGCATGCTGGGGCCGGAGACCAGAGCGGAGACGGAGCAGCGGTGACCTGGGGACTGGAGTCTCGCCGGCGGAGCAGGTAATGAATGCGGGCGGGGGGAGCGGCGGCAGCACCACCACCACAACAGATTGTGAACGGTTTCAGGCTGAAATCGGTTCACAATCTGTTTGCAGTAAAGGTAGCCATACGATCCCTCTCTGATCAGATTCGATCAGATAGGGATCTGTCAGTTGGTCGAATCTGATGGCAAATTGACCAGTGTATGGCTACCTTTAGGCAAAGGAAAGAGGGCTAGATTAGCATAAGAAATGAGCCAGAGGTTAAAGCAGGGGTCTCAAACTCAATTTACCTGGGGGCCGCAGGAGGCAAAGTAAGGACGAGGCTGGGCCGCATAAGGGATTTCACAATCAGCAGCTCCCGTCAATCGCGGCACATCGCCGCCTCTGCCCGCCCCTCTCACTCTTCCTTCACAGAGAGGGGCGGGGAGAGGTGGCGATCCATGCGGTCATTGACGTCAGGAGGGGCAGAGCTGAAGCTGAAAGCTCTGCCCCTTCCAGGAAATGCCGGCAGATTGCCCCCCGGGTGATTTGGGGGCTCTGCAGCCCTTGTTTAGCGGCGGGGATGCGGCAAATTACTTGGGAGCACTGAAGTGAACTATAAGGAAACTTTTGCCGGTGCGGGCCGCAGAATATTGTATCGAGGGCCGCAAATGGCCCACGGGACGCAGAGTTTGAGACCCCTGGGTTAAAGCTTGAGGTGTAGTTTAGGAAAAAGAGCAAAGTATTTCATTGCCAATAACTTGTAACTTATGGCAAAGAGATAATGGCACCAATAAACAGCTTATGTTGCTTTCTGTAGGTCCCCACATCCCACCAGCTTTCTAGTATTTTATAGTCCACTCAATCCACTTCAGGTGAATTCAAGAACGTTATACCACGTTTTGGTAAAAAGTCCAGTGTGGACTCAGTGTTATAAAGGAAATGGGTAATGGGGCAGACTATTGTGCCAGCAGTTATTGGCTGAATATGAAATGGATAAATTATGGGCAGATCAGAAGCTCCTGTGTACTAAACTGAGTAATGCATTGGGGGAGGAGTTTCTGGCACATCTTGGAACAAAAACCATGGTGACTCAGGTTCCTCTGACATGGCTTTATTACTCAAACTTCTTATCACTGTGGATATGTATTTCTGTGACATATCAGTGGTCACTCAAGATCCTGTGATCACTGTAGATCACATAGCAGGGTAAGAATTGTGTTGACCCATTTTCCAGTGACATGACCTTGTTACTCAAGGTTCTGTGGGATATTCATAATTAATAGACTCCAGCAGGGAATCTATTGAAAATCGTCAAACCACAGCGATGTACTGTTGGATGCAGTGCAACACTTTGGGCCGTCAATCTGCTCCATCACTGATCGACCTACAATTTACATCCTGTCCAATCAAGACTTTTGATCGATTTTTGGTCAAAATCGTTCAACATTTGATTAATCAAGAATTTAAAGACATCAGTTGGCATCCAATTCCATCAGAGTGATCAAATCTGCAGGAAATGGAATGGGAAAATGTATATCTGTATGGGCACCTTTAAGGTGGCCACAAATAATACAAGAAAATAATCCAATTATCCAGCAATTCCATAAAAATGATTGCTTGTACAGAAAAATAAAAAGCTTTTTTACTGCTTCTTATAGTCCAAATGCAGGGAGTTCCTGACTTGTGAACGCTTGCCAACACGAACCTCCAACCCACCACAATGTCTGGGACTCCCTGTACTGTGCCTATGCAGAGGGGGACATAAAGGGACATAGAGGAGGAGACAAGGAAGACAGAGGAGGACACACGGAGGACACAAGGGGGGCAGAGGAGGACAGAAGAGGTACAAGGGGGTATGAGGTACAATGGGGGCATAATGATTCACAAGATGCCCCTTCACCATGGATGCACCAAGTTTAGTACATATTTTTCCCCTGCATTTGTCCTCTAAACCTAAGTGCGTCTTATGGTCAGGAGCATCTTATAGTCCGAAAAATACGGTACTTTGAGAAATTGAATTTTCATTTTATTTTATAGAAGTCGATTGGGAGTGGTGGATTTTTCTGATCATTTTTTTTTTATCAATGGTGTAGGGTAGATTGGCAACTTGTTAATGTGGAAAATTGCATAGGAAACACGGAACTATGTGATTTTTTTTTTACGATTCAGCAATTTATAAGTTAAACTCATCACGACACACAAAATGTAAACAAAGAAAATCACTGTAATGCAGGGGGCATAATGATGCACAAGATGCCCCTTCACCATGGATGCACCAAGTTTAGTATATATTTTTTCCCCTGGATTTGTCCTCTAAACCTAGGTGCGTCTTATGGTCAGGAGCATCTTATAGTCTGAAAAATACGATACTTTGAGAAATTGAATCACTGTAATGTAATATTAACATGTTTAGTGAACAGGGCATGGGTTCAATATGTCCCTCTGGCATCTAACGTAAGGATAGTGTAAGGTAGTAGCTTTTCTAAATGGCGACAGGGAAAAATTCAGCGGAGCACATTCAGACTTTACAGGACACTAAAATTTGCCAAATTACATGCTGACACCAAATTTAACTTTGCTCACTTTGTTGAACTGTAAATTGTTGTGGTCTAAAATTCTAATGATTCCCATAAATCTCATTAACCTCCCTGGCGGTCTATTAAAGCCGCCAGGGGGCAGCGCAGCACTTAAATTTATTTATTTTTAAATCATGTAGGTAGCCTAGCGCTAGCTACATGAAAGCCACTGTGCAGCAGCATCCCCCCTCCCCTTCCGATTGCCTCCGGCGATCAGAGCAAACAGGAAATCCCGTTCAGAACGGGATTTCCTGTTTAGCTTCCCCCATCGCCATGGCGACGATCGGGATGACATAATCAACGTCATCCACATCATGGCATCAGAGGGAGTCCCGATCCACCCCTTAGCGCTGCCTGGCGGTAATTGGCCAGGCTGCGCTAAGGGGTCTGGGGGGGGCAGCGGCGAATCGGAGCGGAGCGGCGGCGATCATGTAGTACACGCAGCTAGCAAAGTGCTAGCTGCGTGTAACAAAAAAAATATGCAAATCGGCCCACCAGGGCCTGAGAAATCCTCCGCGGCGGCTTAGCCCAAGCTCAGCTCGGGCTTACAGCCAGGGAGGTTAAGAAGGGAGTTTATGAATTTTTAAGTTAAGACAGTGTATCCTCGAATATAAGTAAACTTCGTGTATAAGTTGAATCCAATATTGACCCTCTTAAGCTGGATTTTTTTATTGACTCAAGTATAAGACTACCCAGCAAAGTTAGTGACCAGGAGGAATTAACAGCTGCATTTTGGGACCATGAGGGGTTAATGACAGCATTGCAAAAAATATTGAAGCCATTAACCTCTCCTGGCCCTAAAGTGCAGCCAATAACTCCTCCAGACCCGCAAGTGTAGCAATTATTCACTCTCACTCCGTAGTAAGCAATGTAGCCCAGTTTCTCTCCCCCTGCCCTTTTCTTGTTAATTGTTGTGGCAAGGACTTTCAGACATGGGTTTTCTTGCCATTTCATTTATCAAGAAAGTGTACTTAGCACTGGAAAAAATGTTGCAAATGGGAATGGCTATGAGTCAGAAATGTAGGTCTGACTCAAGTACAAGTCGACCCCTATACCTGTATCTAGTGAGTCAGACTAAAATTCTATACTTATAGTCAAGTATATACAGTAACTGTTTACACTGTTGTTGTTTTTGTCTGCATTGACAGTTCCCCTCACGACTAAATACTTATGGTGTTTTATTGTAGACAAAGATATTTAGGCTGCTGAAACCCCCTTTCTTCTGGCTCTTCTGTAAAGAATAGATGTCTTTGGGAAAACCAAGAATGAGTCTCCAGATTCTTAACAAATGGCAGCTGCATACCAGGGATTACCATACTTACAATGGTCTTTGGGGTATTTTAACTTGTAATCAATTAATTATACCAGGCATATCCAAAGTCCAGCCCGGGGACCAAATGTAGCCCGCCAAGCCTTTTATGGTGGCCCCCAAAGTCCTCTAAAGTCGCTAATTCCAAGAGGCCTGCATGTCGTAGCTGTGGTGCCACACGCAGGGACCACCTTGTATTGCCACTCTGCCTCTCCTTTGCTCACCTGTAGGTTATCAGCCACCACTGTAGCAGTAGCAGCTACTGATTAGCAGTGCCACTATGCCAGCAGCAGTAACGGCCACTGATTAGCAGCTACCACTGTGCCAGTAGCACTATGCCTGCATACTGAAAAGGATATGCTAACTGCACACAGTAAATGAGTTATTTCCTGTGGAATTGATTTGACAAAATGTCACAAGCATAGTGTACCTAACAGCAATCAGCAAAAAGTTTGTTTAATTTTGCTAGTTCGGCACCCTAGTACTCTCAAAAACAGCAATGTGGCCCTTAGTCTAAAACATGGGTGCCCACACTCTTCAGCTTGTGAGCTACTTCAAAAAATTAGCCAGTCAAAATGATCTACCTATGTGCAATTTTAGGAGCACAATTGTATACACAGAATGGAAAATGTAGTGTGGTCGGGATCTACCATGAAGTCCTTGTGATCTACTGGTAGATCGCGATCTACCTAATGGGCACCCCTGGTCTAAAACGTTTGGGCACCTTTGCATTATACCATAGTATGTTTGGAGATAAATAATGATAAATCATTCTAGTTAACTGAGTGTTCAGAAAGCCGTCACATACAACTGTGGAGGACTATTTTATAAATGTTTCAAGAGGTACTGGAGATGTTGTTACACCCAAAAGGGGGTATAAGGTGTACACCTCTGTCTCATAAAAAAGTACGCACTGTAATAATGTTGGAAACAATGAGACAGAACAGATCTCTGTCTTCTCTATATACGTTGAAGAGCTATTCAACTATGGCAATAAAACAAGATGTTAAGATACAAGATTTAAGCATGCCACCAACATGAAATATCAGGGATGCTTTTTGTGGCATCAGTTAATGTCACTTCTTTTGTGTTACATTTCAGAGGACACCAAATGGTTAAACTTCATCTTTGTAAAAATGTCTGTCACAGGGTTTCCCTAGTGACAGTGACTCATAGTGACAATTAGAAGAGATGATTTTTTTTCTAACTTGGTTAAACAGCAAAGTATCGGTATATCCATTAATTGAAATTCAAGCACTCTCCATTAAATCAAAATATTTTCATTCTTCATAGTTTACTACTTACACACAATTAACCATTGCCAGTTTATTTGCATAATTATTTTTACCATTGTGTGGCTAAAACTGTTCTACTTACACACATACACACACACACACACGTACACATACATGTAAACACACACAGACGTATACACACACACACAAGTTGGATTGTGTTCAATTTATTGTTTAACCACTTAAGTACCAGCGGTCTCTGCCCCCTTAAGGATCAAAGACTGCTGGTACAAGAAACGGCGGAACCCCGACGAATTGCCGCACATACCCGCCGCAATCACCGTCACCGCCGCACGCCGGTATTCTAGGCCTCCCACTATGCAGTCTCTATGACGGCAGAGTTCCTGTGAGCCAGTCAAGAGCCGCTTTTATTGGCTCCTGACCGTGTCTTTCAATGTAAGCCAATGGGAGCAGCTTACATTGATAGACATGGCCATGAGCCAATAAAAGCGGCTCCTGACCCGCTCACAGTGCTCTGGCGTCATAGAGACTGCAGAGCAAGTGAGCTGCGGCGAGAAACGGCGGGAATTCAGCGGCGAGATTGGCGGGGGCGACGGAAACGGCGGATGTGCGCTGTGTCGGCAGATTGAAATCTACACCCTGCCAGGCAGGTAACCACCAAAACAGGGAGTAGATTTCAATCAGCTTGGTCCTTAAGTAGTTAAAAAGAAGAGAAAGTGAAAATGAACCTGCTAGCGTCTGCTCATAAATGATTCATGTGTTTTCTTTAGCCAGTGTATTGTCAAAGGTTAACCAATCATGCAATGACCTTTTCCCATTCCAGATCATAAAGGTACATTCAAAGCAGAGGCACAAGTAGCTATTTCCTGTTTGTTTGCTCTTAGAATGTGCATTAAATCTAGCAGAAGGAATCAGGGAGCATAATTCAGTGTTGTAAATAGCATGTAGTGTGCAGCGTTGATAAGTCCATAATTTCCCTCCCTGCAGTGATAGATGTAAAGGTAAGCATACACAGTTAGATGTTTGCTGATTACACATTTAATTCAATAAAAACATATCAAACAAATATGCATTAATAACTATTGCTGTACCCATCAAATATTGATTGTAAACATCTACTCATCTCTTAATTGAGTGTAGGGTTAAAGAGACACTGAAGCGAAAAAAACATTATGATATTATGATTTGTATGTGTAGTACAGCTAAGAAATAAAACATTAAGATCAGATACATCAGTCTGTTTCCAGTACAGGAAGAGTTAAGAAACTCCAGTTGTTATCTCTATACAAAAAAGCCATTAAACTCTACGACTTTCAAAGTCGTGGAGAGGGCTGTTTTCTGACCTTTATTATCTCAACTGTTAGTTAACTATTTACTTTTTCTCTGCCAGAGGAGAGGTCATTAGTTCACAGACTGCTCTGAAAGAATCATTTTGAATGCTGAGTGTTGTGTAATCTGCACATATTAGAGAATGATGCAATGTTAGAAAAAAACACTATATAACTGAAAATAAAAATATGAGAATATTTTCTTTGCTGCTAATCTTCTAGTAATTATTCATAGTACACAACCAATTCATTATATCATATATTTTTTTCCGCTTCAGTGTCTCTTTAAGCTGGATGTAATTGATGGCCACATAGCTTTGTACTGTATTGAGGTGACAAAGCTGGTCGAGTAGTCGTGGCTGACAAAGCTGGTCATGGCTGCACTATGATTAGTATTACATAAGAACTGGTTTGAAATCAGATATATAGCAAGTAGTCCAAGGCGATGCTACAGGTAAGTGACCATTATCTCTCTGATCCAGCAAAGATCTAGTAATGAATAGCTTACAGGTGGCCATACACTTGCTGATGGCGACCAGATTCAAAAACATAGATCACTTTCTGATCAAAATCTGGTTCCACACACTGCAAATAGATCCTTAACAGATTTCACCTTAAAAAAAAGCTGCAAGTGAGGCTCGGTTCACATTGAGCAGCACGCCGCTACTGTGCCGCGTTCCGCTCCGTGAAGCGGAAGGATCGTGCAGGTCGGAAACGTCTGCTCCGACGAGCGGAACGCAGGGAGTGAAACGTATCAACGTGAACTTTCCCATCGGGAAAGCATTGCTTCAGCTGCTGCGTTCCACTCATCGGAGCAGTAAGCTAATGTGAACCGAGCCTTAAAATGGGCATGGATGTACGGTTATCAACTCTTAAGGTAGCCATACACTGGTCGATTTGCCATCAGATTCGACCAACAGATAGATCCCTCTCTGATCGAATCTGATCAGAGAGGGATCGTATGGCTACCTTTACTGCAAACAGATTGTGAACCGATTTCAGCCTGAAACCGTTCACAATCTGTTGTGGTGGTGGTGCTGCTGCCGCCGCTCCCCCCGCCGCATACATTACCTGCTCCGCCGGCGCGACTCCAGTCCCCAGGTCTCCACTGTCTTCTCCGCTCTGGTCTCCAGGTCCAGCATGCTTTACTTCTTCCTGCCCGGCAGGAAGTTTAAACAGTAGAGCGCCCTCTACTGTTTAAACTTCCTGCCGGGCAGGAGGAACTGAAGCATGCCGGAGACCAGCGCGGACACGGAGCAGCGGTGACCGGGGGTAGTCGTGCCGGTGGAGCAGGTAATGTATGCGGCTCTATTGCGTCGGTCGTCGGGTACTCGAAAGCCGCTAGCGACGCGCTCCCTACCCGCGGGCGATCGACGGGATCGGACGAAATGGATCGAAATTCGGCGTGTAGCGCGAACGATTGGCAGCAGATTCGATCCCAGTGATCGAATCTGCTGTCAAAACGATGGCAAATCGGGCCAGTGTATGGCCAGCTTTAATAGAGTCATCTGTAAGTTTACCTATATCCTCTGACTTAACCCTAATCTGACTCTCACATTATCTCTCCACTATCTACTACCCCCCCCCCCCCCCCCCCCCCCACACACACACACACACCCTTCCTGACCTACATCTAACACTAATCTTTGGCGTTAAAACCGCAACTTTACTGTCGGGTAAACTGCTCCCACCGCAAATTTAAAAGCTGGAGTTCCACTATGGTAGAGTGGAACGTCGGCGTCCACCATAGACTCAATTTAATGATGCTTGCTATAGTCGCAATCTACCATAGTAAACTCTGTGCCCGCCATTGCCACAATTTAGCCAGCGCCCAGATTACAGCCCTGGTGCCGCCATAGGTGCATTTTCTACAGCAGTGTATGGTGGTGCCCAAATTATCAGGCGCAATCCGTGGCCAAATTAACTGATTGACTTTAAACGTCCCCTCCTCCACAGAGCCGGATCATCCACAAGGCAATTCTAGGCAGCTGCCTAGGGCGTGGAGAGAATCTAGGGGCCTGGTGGATGCTGGCCCCCACCAAATCTTACAAAAAAAAAGCCAGGTGACCATCAGCGCTGGGCAAAAAGTGCTATCTTGCCTAGGGCCCCATTTCATGTTAATCATTTTCTGCCTTCCTCCCATTTTAGAATTTGTTTCATAAGTCCAGAATCCATGACAGATACAAATTGTAGGTTGTCCACACTGCTAGAAGGACGTCTGAATCCAGATGCTGCTGCCTTGTTTGTGCAGGCAGATTTCCATCATTCCAGCCGCATTCCACTCAGTGTCCGTTCAATAAAGCTACGAGGGAGGAAGGTTGGACGCCACAGTTCAGCGTAGTGATTGAGGAGGGAGGAGAGCCACAGGCAGAGAGGTTGATCTTGAGCTGCTTTGCTTATGAGCTGGCAGTGCTGGCTGCACATACTGTATATACTTGTGTGTAATCTCCCAGCCCAGCCTCCAGCTCCTCCCCACCTCCTCTTCCCCTTCACAATCAGCTGCCGGAGAGGCCACCAATCCGTCCTCTTCACAACTACTCTGCTTTACCAGGCTGGGAGCACTTGGCATGGAGACCCCTGGCATGAAGATTTTTACTAGGATCAACTAGAGCTGCCAAAGAGCTGGAATAGGAAACGTGTGTTGTGACAGCAGCAGGAGGAAGCAGGGAGCTTTGGAGAAACCAGAAGAAGCCGCAAGATCTGATCAGCACGGAAAGGTAGCTGTGGCATATTTGACAGAGATGTGTGTGACCTCTTCTGCTGTGAGTTGTTGGAAGGGATCGGAGTTTTGCCCATGTACTGGCAGGTGACCCTTCTTCCTCCTTCAGGCAGGCCTTGGGCAGTGTGATGGATTTGTGAGTGAGGGGTGTGCTGGGTGATCCAGGGTCACCGGTGCTGGGCATAATCAGGATGACTTACATAGCAGGTGCAGGTGGGTCGTGGCAGGCAGGTGCCACTATCTGCAGTAAGTAACCTGATCCGCCTTCCCTGTGTGCTGTCATCATATCCATGTGCTGCCTGATCACAGCTGACTGCCTGGCTGTGTTTGTGTGTCTCTCTGCTGCAGCATGGGAGCAGGAGAAAGCTGCAGGCATCCCGGAAAAAAGCCGCAGTCTCTTCTAACCGGAATTGCCCATGAAAGGTGTTCTGTGACTTTAGTGTGGATGTTGTTAGTAGTTTCCCCATACCATGCTGGTAGCAGGCACGCTTTGGCAGTCAGGGAATTACACTGACCAAATTGCTTTGTTCTGCTTGTGTAAAGATCCATGGTGTGTGTGTGGGATGTGACAGAAAAGTAACTCATATAACAGGAGCTGTCAGCCTGGTCCTCTGGGTCTGTGCTATGCTATAGCGTTTTTGTCTGCAGGCAATCACTGACAACCGCTAGGCTGGGAGCGCACTTGTTAAAAAATGCGTCCTTTGAGCGTTTTTGCAAAAACACATTCATTTTACGGGCGATGTAATCCAGTGGTGTCCGTATGGCGCGTTTTTCATGTGCGTTGTCGTGGGCGCGAAGAACTTTTTTTCATTTCAAAAGTTTACGTCCGGTGTGCGAAAAGTATAGGGGATTGCATACAAAATGTTATTTAGACACTACTGTAGCCAAATAGATCTGCAGGGCTGCCAGGCAACTGATATTGTTTTAAAATATATATATATGGCAGCCTCCATATCACTCTCACTACAGTTGTCCTTTAAGAATCCCAAGTTGTCCAGTACAAAAAACAGTTTTGCTAGGAGGTATCTCTTATGGACCTAACTACCATATAATGTATATTATTTACAAAAAGACCAGCTAGCCTTCAGCATTAACTATCATCATTAACATGTGTTTTCTTAAAAAGTTGATGTACTTCTGCTTCCTGCCATGCTTTCGGACATTCTGCCAAAAAAATAATTTCCGTAAAACCCACTTGAACGCAATTGCAAATGCAGAAAAACGCACGCAAAGTATTGCAGGAAGCAGGGGAAAAAACGGAGAAACGCTAAAATGCATATGTGATTTTTCGCACATGTTTTTCGCAAGGAAACGTGTTGTCCCAGCCTTATGGCATGCTCTGCATTTTACTTCATGAGTGATTCACTAGGACAAAATAATGCACAATAATAGGATTACATAATACGCAGTAAAATTGTTGCTGTACAAGTTGTACTAGTTTTGTGCAGTGCGTAGTAACTGTTTAGAAATGCGTACTCCCCAAAGTTGATCATTATTATGACACTTCATATCCTAAGCATGTGCTCAGCAGATGACAGTCTATTGTTTGTTGGTACCTGTATACAGCATGGGACTGTGAACTTAATGTATACATGGTGCTGGCTGTGTGGCAGTGGAAAGATGCAGATTTTCCTTACTTTTATCCATACAAATGTAAATATTAGTCATGTGTGCACTCCAGGTCAATCACATTGGTTTTTTATTTTTGAATGATTTGTTTTTGCTTTATAAACTGCTATGTTCTTTTTATATCTGAGCCTCAGATTTTGCTGAAAAATAGAGGTGATCATCACTTGTCTAGCTTTTGATGCAGAAAATCAGAGGTGTGGAATGCATGAACTGTCCTATTGTAGTTTACCACGTGCTAGCCTAAGCTGCTATTAGGCTGACAGAACGTGCTTCTTTCTCACCTTCCATCATAGATCTATCTGTCTGTCTGTCTTTGTCTGTTCTACCAGTGCCAGTTTACATGTATTACCATTTTATGTTTATATTATACTGTATTATACAGTCTGCCTTTGATATGTCTTTATCATTTTTCAAACCAGCATTATACAAAATTTGTAATTACCGGTATGTTAATGATGATAGTTAATGCTGAAGGCTAGCTGGTCTTTTTGTAAATAATATACATTATATGGTAGTTAGGTCCATAAGAGATACCTCCTAGCAAAACTGTTTTTTGTACTGGACAACTTGGGATTCTTAAAGGACAACTGTAGTGAGAGTGATATGGAGGCTGCCATATATATATATTTTAAAACAATATCAGTTGCCTGGCAGCCCTGCAGATCTATTTGGCTACAGTAGTGTCTAAATAACATCAGAAACAAGCATGCAGCTAGTCTTCTCAGATCTGACAACAATGTCAGACACACCTTATGTGCTCCATGCTTGTTCAGGGTCTATGGGTAAAAGTATTAGAGGCAGAGGATCAGCAGGACAGCCAGGAAACTGGTATTGATTAAAAGGAAATAGATATGGCAGACTCCAAATCCCTCTAGTTACAGTTGTCCTTTAAAGGGAACCCAAGGCAAGAGTGATGTGGATGCTGCCATATTTATTTCCTTTTGAACAATTCACATTGCCTGGCTGTCCTGCTGATCCTCTGCCACTAATACTTTTAGCCATAGACTCGGAACAAGCATGCAGATCAGGTACTCTGACGTGGCTGACTCAGGTCTTACTGGATTAGCCATATGCTTGTTCCAGGGTTTTGACTCAAACACCATTTATGACAGAAGATCGACAGGACTGCCAGGCAACTGGCATTGTTTTAAGGGAATAAATATGGCAGGCTCCATATCACTCACCTCAGGTTCCCTTTAATGACTTTTATGGCTGTCATTGTCTCTGCTGGAAAGATTCTCCTTGATTCCTGTCCCTGTGACAATTAGGGAAAAACTCTGGGCTTTGACCTTAAATAAAGCTGAATGCCAAACACCTGCCTCTTTAGAAAGGTCCCCTTTATTTATATTGTGGATCTCATTTTGCATGGGCTGGCTGTTAGGTGTTCAGAGAGTGTGTACTCTGTTTTTATGGCAGCCCACCTCACTGCATTAGGTCTCTGGAACTACAAGGGATAAAAGATGCAAACTAACTTGTAATCAAATTCACCCTCCCACCTTCCCAGCTACCAGGGGTGAACAGTGCCAAACATCATGGAGGACATGTCTGTAGGACCTCACGGCTGTCATAGTGCCTCCTGATGGGAAGATGCCTGCAAAATAAAGAAGAGACCTAGAATGATGACTATTAGGTTTTCTCTTTACAAGTGACGTTTAATTTCATGCCCAGAGTTCCACTTTAAAGAAGAACTCCAGAATGTGTCATCTCACAAATATCACACTGGATGCATCTTGCTTATAATACATTTTGAAAAAATTGCTGAACCAGAATTTCGCCTACTGGAAACACCATGTTTTTTTTTTAACACGGTCTGTTGTTTTTTAGACTGATACGCTGATTCTCTCAGGCATCCTTTGGTAGTTAAACATAACCTCTTTGCCTCACCTTTACAGCTGTAATGCATATAATCTCATTTTCTGCTGTCTCTGGACTTATCTGAGAGGCTATTAAGCCAACTGGCTACAAAGAGTGCCTCAAACATCTGTAGCTCATAGCCTTTGAAGGATAAAACTATTACAAAGTAGAAATTACAAATGTTATCCCACCTATTAGTGTCCCCAGTTGAATCATAATTTCCGGAGATATCCTTTAACACCAGGAGTGAACATGTTATATTTGTCTCAGGAACAAAAGTTAGAGACCTGTGCTGTTACAAGAATCATATGTGGGGCTTATTCTTTCTTTGGAGAAGTTTTTTTCTTACTTTCTGTTGTCCATGGCAGGGCTTCCCAGCCCTATCCTCAAGTACCACCAACAGTGCATGTTTTGTGGAGATGCACATAAGTAGTTTACGTGTACCAGATATCTTGAAATAAGCAGCTTTTATACTTACTGGGGATTCCTCCAGCCCCATGTCGGCCGTGGGCGCCATCACCATCCTCCTGGGCCCCTCTGTTCCTCCGCTGTGTCCCCGGTATATATCTCAGTCGTGACCAGTCGTGTTTCACCATGCATTTGTCGCTCTGACGCGCTCCCGTGACCTGGGCCGTTCTGCACCTGAGCAGTCCTAGCTGAGCAGGCTCAGAACGATCATGGCGACAGTCGAGTATGTCTGGGCCGTGTGTGGTGAACCACGACTGGTCACGACTGAGATATATACTGGGGGACACAGTGGAGGAACAGAGGGGCACAAAAGGACCGTGATTGAGCCCACAACCGGCATGGAGCATCCAAACGCTCTGAAACCCCTTATATGTACTCACTGGTGCAGGATCTGGCAAGCTAGACCATAACGAGCAAAAAAGGAAAGGATCTGCAGACTTCAATTGAGTTCATAAAAGCCGGTTGTCTTTATTAAAAAAAAAAAAACACACACAGACATGCACAGGTTCAAAGTGACGCGTATCGGGTTTAAGATGAGCCCTTAGTCATAGTTACCATGACTATGCCCATAGTAACTATGACTAAGGACACATCTTGAGCCCGATACGCGTCAGTTTGTTCCTGTGGATGTCTATGTCCTGTGTGTGGATTTTTGAATAAAGACAACCGGCTTTTATGCACTCAATTGAAGTCTGCGGATCATTTCCTTATAAGTATTAAAACTGCTTATTTCAATATCTCTGGTTTCCTTTAATTGGCACTGCTGAATCACTAATTACCTTACCTGTGAATATGTGCAGTTTCCTGCAAGACATGTACTGTTAGTGGGCTTTAAGGACAGGGTTGGGAAGCCCTGGTCTATGGGACAGGAGGTTAGGATAATTTTCTCAACGGTATCGCGAATGGCCATAAAAACCTGTTAGGTTCCAACCTTTTCTTGCGGCTTTAGCATCCCATAAAGACATAGCAGAAGATCATCGTTTCATTATAAATTGTTGTATAAAAGTGAACTGACGTCCTCAGATGACTGAAGCACCCGCTTGGAACGTGGGACAATAATGCTCAGTCAGTGCTGCTGGTGCATGTTGCTGTCTGTACGTTATTAACATGCTGTCTGTGTGATTGCTATATCTGCTTTGTCAGCATATAAAGCTACATACAGCAAGGCCAGTGCACAATTCTGAGGTGAACTGTTTATTATGCTGGTATTATCAGTTTACATATATGCATGATATACAAAATCTGCAGATTTTCCTAAATCATTTTCCTTTTTTTTTGGAATGGAATGGTAGTTTTTTTTTTTTACTGTATTTGTTTTTTTTTATGTACTTGTAAAAGCAAGTGGCTCCATTCAGATCAGTGTATGTACCTGAAGCCCCATATTTGCTGCTTATCTTATGTAGACTTCTATAGACTGTAGAGGGAAGCTGGATGTGCAGGCACATCTGCCTCAGGGCATTTCCTCATCAGACTTGCTCAGATTGGTCTGGCATTTCTGTTTATATATATGAAATGGAGAAAATACATTGCATTGTATTCCAAAACAATTATTATTTAGAATTTATATAGCGCTGACATCTTCCTCAGCGCTGTACACAGTATATAAAGTCTTGTCACAATGCATAGTTATTTCAGTTGCAGTGTGGTGCAGCACGTGTCATTTGTTATGATAGATGGCAACAAATCCACTGTCTGTAATGGGCATGGCAGTGTGTTGGAGGTGTGTACTGTGCTGCAATAGAGAAGTGACAGCAGTCCTGTTTGTTACAATGGGCTACGTCTGCATTGTATGTTGTATGATACATAAAACAAATATAATGCATGTCTCTTTACTGGAAATAGTGTGAGTGGATTCTTTTAATATTTACCAGCCCTGCCCCCCCAAACCACCAATATTTTCCACGTGTTGGTCTCCTTGCATGACAGCCCACCCATTTTAAGCAGCTTCCCTACCTCATACCCACCCTATCATACAAACTCCTCATCCAATCATACAAAGCTCTACATTAGCTGTCACCTCCACACATATCCTCATGAATCCCCAGATACCATCCCACCTGGAACCTTGGGTGCTTCCAGGTACTCTAGTCCTCTAGCTTGATCACCTCCTCTCACTCTCGCTTCCAGGACTTATCATGGGCATAACCTCTTCTTTGGAACGCTCTCCAAACAGCCTGTCCTTCATGCTCTGAACCTGGAAACCTTAATTCTCTCAAAACACACCTGTTCGGACAAGTATATACTTTTCTATAGGTAGCATTGGAGGTTCACTGCCTCCTCCGCTAACCCCTGTGTCTCCTTACCTAATGCTCCAAAGCAGTACCCTCTAGATCAGGCATGGGCAAACTCGGCCCTCCAGCTGTTACGGAACTACAAGTCCCACAATGCATTTGCCTTTATGAGTCATGACTGTGGCTGTCAGACTCCTGCAATGCATTGTGGGACTTGTAGTTCCTAAACAGCTGGAGAGCCAAGTTTGCCCATGCCTGCTCTAGATTGTAAGCTCGCGAGGACAGGGATCTCCCCCTAGTGTTTCTTATTCTGCAGTATTCTATCATATGAACATGAACCAGTATTAGTGATGTCTCAAACCACACATCAACTTTGCATGTGTTTGTATTGCTGGATCTCCTGATTGTACAGAGTTCTGAATGTCTCGTGTATCTGTGCTCCCCACTATTTGCTTTGTACAAAGTACAGTGCTATGGAAGATGATAGCACTATATAAATAATAGATGTGCTGCTTTTATGGTGTTCAGGACAAGATGAGAGAAATAGCTTCTACCTATTGCTGTTTTGAAAAAGGATTGCAAGTGGACCTTCCATTTCTCTATTTTTTTTGTGAAGCTGTGCTAAGCTAGCCTTACTGTGCTTTCCTGTCTGCTTCTCACGTTTTACCATCCATGCTATCTGCTTTAGGCTCCCTCCCTCGTGGGAATGATGCCATCATCACCCATTGTATGTTGAAGGATATCCTTCTGGCCTATTAGATTGCTCCAGTATTTCAGTGGATGGTTGGGAGAATAATTGCAGTGGAAGGGGGGGTAAGGGGGTACCCTGTAGGCCCAGTCTATGTCACTGGACTGCAGAGAGTGATGGGGAACAGATCTTCAGAAATGGGCACATCGGTTCCTCCACTGTGTGCCCTGGTATATATCTCAGTCGCGACCAGTCGTGGATCACCATGCATGCGTGGCTCTGATGCGCTCCCGTGACCTGGGCCATTCTGCGCCTGCGCAGGCACGTCTTCAACATTAGCAAGCAGATGGGGGGATATAGAAGAAAAAGAGATTTTTGCTGTAAAGTATACTTTTCATAATGAAAATATATCCTCTACCACCATCCCCAGGGCCCAGTTCCAGAACTGGACATTCACTACAAAAATGCTTTTTTAATTCAGTTTGAATGCTAAGGGCTCTTTCACATCAGAGCTTGCGTTGGAGAACGCTCAAAGCATACGTTTTGTTGTATGCCTTTTACTGCGTTTTGATATGCGTTGCACTGCAGTGAGTGTGCGTTTTTAATCCGTTTTCAATGCGTTACTGCACATAGAAAAACGCAGGTAATTTTTTTTTCTTTTAGTTGTCAACTTTCTACATTGTTCCTCTGTTGCATTCTGGGACTGATTGCCTGCGTTAACGGATTAAAAACGCGCATAGTGTGCGTTTTACATTGACTAACATTGTAACGCATAAAGCTAGCGTTGGCCAAAAAACTGCGCCTGGGTGCAGTGGAACGCAACGCACAAAAAGGCTGCGTTATATGTGAAAGCTAAAATGAAAGTCTATGGACTTTCATTTCACCTTGGGTAACGCAAACTTTATCCTTTGCGTTGAAACGCAGAAAATCTGCCCTAATGTGAAAGAGCCCTTACTGAAGACAGAAATAATTGTTACTTTGTTGCAGTTTAGGATCAGAGATGGGGGCAATAACTAATCCTTTTTACTGATGTGTTACAATTGTTTCTTGTTTCTTTGCTTTTCTTCTTTCATGGATCAAATTTATATTTTTTAGATCAGAGTACAAGTATTCCCTATTTGCTTCATTAAACATTGTTGTGCATAATCTTACATAGGTGCACCCATAGGCTAGCTATTTGCTTTATATCCAGCTGTCACTGTCCAGCGCTGGCGGCTTATAAGGACCAGGAAGCAGAAAGTAATGCTCCTGTGCCTGGCTCTGTTACCAGGTAACTGGGGACTCTATAAAGATGCCTTGGTGCATTAGCAACGCTTGCTGCTTGAAGTCAAATGAAAGTAGAATTGAAATAAAATTGTTAAAATTTGTTTTGATTTAATTCCAGTGGAAATTGTACTTTTGCTGCAAAAGAGATTTTGCACAAAACATAAGCTTTTCTCATTTCCACAACGTATCTATGCCAATCCAGAGTGAACTCTGTATGAGTATTCCTTCATTGGCCAGGTGCTGTGAAGGTATCATGTAAGCCCTATAGTACATGAGGAAATCATGAGGACATTCACAATGTTTAAAGCCCCACTCTAGGAACCAGAGTTTTGTAACTGAGCTGATTTTAGTATCAGTGTGCGATAGTCAGGGACATCTGCACTGTCTGACAGGTACACTTCTACACTGTACAGCAGTGCATTCCAACAATACACTTCTGCTTGCATATATGTGCACTACTCAGTGCTGTCCCATCCTACCTAATAAAACCTAACTGTCCATGCGTACTCTTGTCCCTGTGTCCTTGGGTCTGTGATTTGTGGTACTGCGCATGTGTGCAACACAGACAGCCGTTGGGACAGAAGGAAGGGGCCAGTTAGCCGGGCGGGCGTGTGCCCGGGCGGATGGGTGCACGCACATGTGGCGGGTGCGCGCGTGAGTGGCGGGTGGGCGGGTGCGCGCGTGAGTGGTGGGTGGGCGGGTGCGCGCGTGAGTGGTGGGTGGGCGGGTGCGCTCGTGAGTGACGGGTGGGTGCGCATGCGCACTGACATGCAGCGGTGGCGGCAAGAGACAGACCTAGAGCGCATTTTTAAATGGGCTTAGGTCTACTAGTGCAATATAATTTAACAGGATCAGTGCTGCTACCCAGAGCAGCAAAGTGCGTTAAGCTGTGATGCCATAGTGTGCTAACCTCCTCACACTCTGAGGTTTGTCATGCTCATTTTCATTGTCGAAAATTCTTAGTACAGTATTGAGAGCTCTTAGTTCTTATAAGCATCAGTGCTAAGCAATCATGTGCGAGAGATGTGCATCATGGAAATGGGGATACAGGGAGATGCGGGGAATGGAATAGAAGTGTGAATTGATATGGGAACTGCTCTGCATCATGCACAGCGTGAATAAGAACATGAGTGAGCAGCAGTGGTGAGGGAGTGATGTGCGGCACTGTGCACTATGCATCATATAAATTTATGTGCTAATATTGTATATTAAGCATTTTTCCGCAAGGGAAAATTCCACTTTCATAAGAATATCTCTCTAAACATGGAACTGTGCTGCACTAATGTTTTGGTAATTTATTATTACTAAATATGATCCTTTCATTTCAGTTTGCAGCCAGCTATAAATTTCAAAAACTGACAGCAAGCTGAAGTGTCTCTCCTTTGCAACCATGACAACAGTACTCTGTTTGGAGTACAGTGTCCATAAACATCCACCATGCTTCATGAGTAATAAGCGGCCTAATGCAGAAGCCAAAGTTAGTTGTTTTCAACACCTGCACAGACTATCGACCAGCAGCAAATTCTGACAGTTCCTTCTGATGCTTTCTGTTAGAAAAACTGTGAAATGGATGTTTTATTAGTACATAGACAAATCAAGCGAAGTAAATAAAAAGTACTGTAGTCTTATTTTTTTATCCATTCTGCACAACACTATAATAAGTATTACCATTGTTACTACAATTATTATTCATGGTAATACTTGTTATAGTGTTGTGCAGAATGGATTGTGTTTTTGATTGAAAAAAAAAAGAGAAATTCTTGTAAGGCTCCTACAAGCCCCAATCCTTCTATTCTATTCCAAAGGTCTTTTCTGCCCTTACGCAGTGCTGACTCTTGCGCTGGTTTTCTGTTTAGTGATGGCTGCCATGTGCTTTCTGTGCTGCTTAGAGGAAATCTAGGAAGGCAATTTTGAGTGACAGGGAGTGACATCATTGATTTGTGTGACAGTAGCCCCTGCTGTGTGATGCTAGGCTGCACCACACCATTCTCATTAAAATGACAGTGAGGTGAGTTGCAGTATTGACTATTAAGGGGGACTACAGGGGACAAACCGATCACTGAAACTATGCTGGCTTTGAATGAAACCTGATTAAAGATGATTTTTGTAAAACAAGACTTCCACATTGCAGGAGGCACCATAAGTTGCCATGACAGACCTTTATGTTCGCTCATATTGCCTGCTGCGCACTTCTGCACCCCATAAAATATAATATGGAAATAGCAGCCATTCTCAGGTTCATACTTGTGTTAGCGCTGGGCATGACATGCCTTTCAGAGGAACTTTACTGAATGTAACTGAATGATTAAAATCGCTTATAATTTACAATAGTCATTTATACATTATTTAGTTAGTATTTGCCCATTGTGAAATAATTCCTCACCCTGATTCGCATTCTTAAGTCTATCACAGGTGGCTACATCTTTACTGTTAGCAAGGAGCATTACTGCAGGATGTTTGTTTGTTATATGCTCCATAGTGAGCAGAAATAACATCTAGTCTCCCAGCCTGCTCTGGGGCAGAAGGCTACATCATAAGCTAAACATCACTGGAAGAGCAGGATTACATTTGGGTTAAAATTGGGTATCCTGAATAAAGTTGTGCATTCTACTATATGTTGTTACGGTGCCTCTTTAGCAGAACATTTTATGTGACCTTTGTGTCTGATAATGTTGATGCAATAATATGACTGATATAGAGTTAGGTATAGGTTAGAGCTTAGGCTTGGGAGAAAGTAACATAACAAGCAACATCAAAAGGTCTGGCTGCAGAAACATTGGACATGAACCTAAAGGTGGCCATACACTTAAAGATTTTCAGCAGATTCGACCATCAGATAGATTCCTGTCAGATGCCTGTCAGGTTGAATCTGACAGGAATCTATCTGATGTGTTCCAGACACTAGGGACATATTCCCAATAGATTTCAAAATGAAATCTATCTAATATAGATCGAAATGCATTATTGTACCATTCCATCCAATACAACTCTATGGGCCATCAATCGGTTGCCAGCAGCCGATCAACCTAGATTTTCCATCCAGACCGAATTAACAATTTGGTTGAAATAGGCCAGAAATCGATTGATCGGCCGATCGATCATTCTTCCTGCTGCATCAATTTCTAGCCAATTCGATCAAAGCGGTCGAATCGGCCGTCGATCAATGGCTGAAATCGACCAGTGTATGGGCCCCTTAAAGGGATACTGTAGGGGAGTTGGGGGGAAATTAGTTGAGCTTACCCGGGGCTTCTAATGGTCCCCCACAGACATCCTGTGCCTGCGCAGCCACTCACCGATGCTCTGGCCCCGCCTCCGGTTCACTTCTACAATTTCAGACTTTAAAGTCTGAAAACCACTGCTCCTGCGTTGCAGTGACCTCACTTCCGCTGATGTCACCAGGAGCGTACTGTGCAGGCCCAGTATGGTCTGTGTCTGCGCAGTACGCTCCTGGTGACATCAGCGGGATCCAGGACACGGTAACGCAGGCGCAGTGGTTTTCAGACTTTAAAGTCTGAAATTCTAGAAGTGAACCGGAGGCGGGGCCGGAGCATTGGGGAGTGGCTGCGTGGGCACAGGATGTCTCCGGGGGACGATTAGAAGCCCCGGGTAAGTTTAACTAATTTTCCCCCAACCCCCCTACAGTATCCCTTTAAGGTACAGTAACTTTAGCAACAAAAATCAGGCAATCATTGGGGCAGGGGATGCAGCTAAGGTATCACAACTAATAAGCACAGATTTCTCTGCTGTTTGGTAGTACTGTCTAGAGGTTTGAGTAAAGGATAGCTTATCAAGCAAGAAATACTCATGCTGACACTTTTGGTCTTCTGGATTCTCTTAAAGGGATACTTAAAGGGAAGGTTCAAGCAAAATAAAAAAATGAGTTTCACTTACCTGGGGCTTCTACCAGCCCCATGCAGCCATCCTGTGCCCTCGTAGTCACTCACTGCTGCTCCAGTCCCCCGCTGTCAGCTTGCCGACCTCGGAGGTCGGCGGGCCGAATTGTGTACATTTTTACGCATTCCCGCTAATGCAGGAACATTAACACATACATTTTTACACATTATTGGTTCAATGCGTAAAAATTTACGCATTGAACCAGTAACGCATAAAAATGTATGTGTTAATGTTCCTGCACTAGCGGGAATGCGTAAAAATGTACGCAATTCGGCCCGCCGACCTCCGAGGTCGGCAAGCTGACAGCGGGGGACTGGAGCAGCAGTGAGTGACTACGAAGGCACAGGATGGCTGCATGGGGCTGGTAGAAGTCCCAGGTAAGTGAAACTCATTTTTTTATTTTGCTTGGACATTCCCTTTAAGTCAAAATAAAAAAATGATTTTTAATCACCTGGGGCATCCCTCAGCCCCCTGAAGCTGTATGGTGCCCCCGCTATATCACCCTCTATGCTGCTATAGCGTATATGTTATACGCTATAGCAGCATAGAGGGTGATATAGCGGCTGGGAACGCACTCCCAGCCTGTCGGCGGCTGTCGCCGAACCCGGAAGTAGCCGCCGGCGGGGACAGGAGGATCAGAGCGAGGCTGCGAGGGCACCATACAGCTTCTGGGGGCTGAGGGATGCCCCAGGTGAGTAAAAATCTTTTTTTTTATTTTGACTTAAGTATCCCTTTAAGTGGCTGAGCAGGACGGACCTCATATGCAGGTTGGGCATTTTGAACTAGGTTGTAAGTGCTCTGTACATTTTGTTCAGACTGTATTATGCATAAACAACTAATTACAGTAGATCTGCTGCTTGGGCCTAGTGACTGACACCCAATTGCTTGAGGTGATTTGCCAGCCAGTGGAATTGTCGAGTGAACAGGCAGTTCTTTAATAAAGTTTGCAGCACACAAGCTGACATTTGGGAGTTTCAGGAGAAACTGTTGAGATGCAGCCATGCTGAGGATTGCTGAGGGGATATGAGAAGTACGTTTCAGTGCTGCGTACCTGGGGGAAGATTGCCTAAGTATCCTCAGTCTGTCCTCAGGCAAGGAATGTAGGCAAACAGTGAGCAGTAATGTCACTACAGACAGATAAAATTTACACTGAAAGGACACCCCTCCTGGCTTTTTCAGCTGATAGGCCTGGCTAGTCTGGGACAATATACACTGCAGCTGAAAATATAGAAGATAGATAAATTGTATGTGCGTGTAAATGCAGATAGGCTTCTCTTCTCAATATGCTGTATGTAAAGATTTATGAGGCTGATGCTCGGAAACTGCATTTTCCTGTGAGAGAGATAACTGGTTAGGCCACTTCACAGATCAGAGTGTCCTTCTGTTTTCTTATTTGTACCCAGCATACATTATTTCAGATCATCAGTCACCAGTGAAGCTAGAGGACCAGTACGAGGAGCAAACAGATACAGCAGGGTAGGAATTTCTCTCAAGACAGCTTCTTTTTCAAATGGGAAATCTGGTTAAAATGTCTACCTCAATAGAAGTGGAATTGTATATTGTTTCCATCTGTGTCTTGGGGACTCTGATGATATTGAACTTTGGAGGTAAACTTAAAGAGAAACTCCAACCAAGAATTTTACTTTATCCCAATCAGTAGCTGATATCCCCTTTTACATGAGAAATCTATTCCTTTTCACAAACAGACCATCAGGGGGCGCTGTATGACTGATATTGTGGTGAAACCCCTCCCACAAGAAGCTCTGAGGACCGAGGTACTGTTGGTGCTGTCTGTGAACCTTGTTACATTGTGGGAAATAGCTGTTTACAGCTGTCTCCAACTGCCAAAACAGCTAGCAGCAGCGACATAACCTGCCCGCAGTAAAAATGTCTTCATGTGATAAATGTCAGATTGTAAATCAGGGAGAGGAAAGATTTTACAATGAGCAAACACTGACTAAATCATTTATACATAATTATTGTAAAAATGAAGCACTTTTTTATTACATTATTTTCACTGAAGTTCCTCTTTAAAGTCAATTTAGGCTAAAATAAAGAACGTTTTTGCTGTTGTTGTTGTTGTTTTTTTTAATACCACTTAACTTTCCTTCTTGTTATCCCTCATCATTAGCGATCTGCGATGGTTGTAGACATGCTAGATTCTTGGCTGAAATTTGGAAAAAGGATAGTCTAGGCCAGTGATGGCTAACCTTGGCACTCCAGCTGTGACAAAACTACAAATCCCATTATGCCTCTGCCTCCCCGCTTTGAGCTGAGTATTACAATGCCTCGTGGGACTTATAGTTCCACCACAGCTGGAGTGCCAAGGTTAGCCATCACTGGTCAAGGCTGATGATTCCCTAAGAATGTGTACAAGGCTTAACTGTTCTTCAGAGGAGCTCACAATGTAACCTTAGCTCTAAATCATACATGTCAAACTCTGGCCCGCGGGCCAAATCTGGCCCTCAGAGCCATTGGCCCTCAAGTGGTTTACCCACTTTGCATTATGTTTGGCCCACTCTAGACCAGGGAAACTGTATTGGAGGTGAAGCCCTAGAACACCAGAGAATCCATATAGGGGATGTAGGGGGAAAGCACTAAACACTAGGGAACTGTATAAGAGAGGGAGGACCACTACACACCAGGGAACTGTATAGGGGTTGGAAGGGGGGGGGGGGTAATTAGACACCTGGGAACTTTATAAGGGAGGAGGGTGGCCAGTAGACATTGAGGTTGGACTGTGACAAGGTCCCAGTGTACAATTTCGGCCCACTTTGTATTTGAGTTTGACACCCCTGCTCTAAATGTAATGATCTGAATAGCATCTTCCTATAGTTTACATTGTAGCTTTTTGTTGCCCATCTGCATTTAGTTACAAGCTTTTTTTAAATGTCTGCAGCAGTCAGCTGTTTTATTTTTTTCATGATAGCTACACAAAAGTGAAAGTGGAAGAAAAAACCTGCCTATGTAATGTTCATGTTTACTTGCCAAAATAAATATCCTTTAAACTACGGGTTGCGTGGATTCCAGTAATTGCTGCTGTGAGTAGGCTTTTAGCATCCCTGTGCATTCTGTTTAAAGAAGGACTCTTCTTAGTGCTGTATGGAAGCAAGTGCACAGGTGAATGTGGTGTGCTAGCTATACTCATCTAACAGAAGGCTGTGGCTGGATCCATACTATTGAAATGACAGGATCCTGGCTTCAGGAAGCCACAAGGAAAAAAAATAGCAGTGGATATGCACTTTACATATTTCCTCTTGTCAGGTGAGTATGGTATCAGACAGTACTGACCTCCATCAACTTTTCTATATACCACTGGATGGAGTTCTTCTTTAACTTCTGTTGACATCATTAGTGAATCTGGCTAGCTAGTGATTGAGCAACTGAGATCAAACGCAAGTTGAACTAATGAGAAACTGAAGATAAACTTTTCAACGGTCAAATAGATCTGAAACTGATGTCAGAGTCTATCTACGCTGGCTCTAAAGTAAATAATAAACAGCATGGCATTTATTTACAGCTGAAGAATGCATTGATATTCAATTATTACATTTCTCCACTGTGGGAAATAAATTGTTATCCCTTTCTTCCTGTGTCCTTTCCTTCCTCCCCATTCCTTCCTTTCTCCCCTTACACTTTCCTATCTCCCCTCCTTCCTTTCTCCTTTCTCCCTAACATTCATTTCACTTTTCTCCTTTTCTTTCCTTCCCTCCTTCTGTCCTCCTATCCTTCCTTTTTCCTTTACTTCTTTTAGTCTTCCTCTCTTTTTTTTTACTTCCATCCTTTTACTTCTTCCATCCTTATTTCCATCCCTCCCTTCTTCCTTCATTCCTTTTACTCATCTTGTCCTTTTATATTTCTCCTTCTTTGATCCTGATACTGTACAAAGCTATTTAATGGATATCTATCTTTACTACCATTAATTATACTTCAAAAGCAAGCTTGTAGACTGTCATTTGATGTTTTCATATTGAGATAAAGTGACAATATTCTTAAAGTAACCTGGATAGTCCCGGATAGTCCAGATCCTTACCGTGTCCCCCCCCACCACCACCACCCCCGGACGTCGGATATGCTATTGTGGCAGCACCCCCCGCCATGTACAAGCATGGCCATACTGAGCCTACATGCATATGGCTGTGGCTGCACAGTGATGCTGGAAAATACATGATGAGCTTTTTGGGCAGATTTATTTTCTGATCGATTTTCTGATCGTTTTTCTGATTAATTTCCATTCACTTCCATGAGAAAATCGATCAGAAAAACAATCGAAATCAGATCAGACCTGTCGGACAACTATCAAGCCATCTATCGGCCAAAAGACCTCATGATGTATTACCAGCATAAGTAGGTGGGGTGAGGAGGACTCAGGGAGCCCCTGGAGGATCCAGAGCCTTCGCTCTTCATAGGTAATTATCTGTTTTTCCCTGCAGGCTTCACCTCGGGTTTAGTTTAAATTGTAACTACAGTCAGAATTTCCTCCTTTGAGCCAGTGGGTTATCTACACTAATCAAAGTTTTTAGAACAAGCTCTTGCTTGATAATACAATGCTTCAAAGGGTTAATAGGTTGAGTTACATTTTGCACAGCAGCATTTCAGTCACTGAAGTGTGCATTGCTGAACTGAGCCACATCACTGAGCTCTGCAAGCTGCCGATTGTACATTTGTCTCTGAATTATGGAGATAAACCTTGAAGGAGCTTTGGTAGGGCAGAAGGTAAAAAAAAAATATGTGTTGCTGACGGATAGAACTTTATATTACATAAGTATTCAAGATGGTTGCTGGCAGTACTACTAGCTGAATGTGTGTGTGTGAGCGCAAAAAGGCGCTCTCGCACGCATGCGTCCGTGGAGATCAGATTTTTTCACATGGATGAGGTTACTCTGGGTCACTTGGAAGTTAAACAGATATGTAATCAATATTTTGGGGCAACATTCACACTTCACATAATTCAGTAAGAGTCTGCAATTTCAGTATATCCTCTTATTTGATGGATCCACTCAGCACTCTCTTTTTTTGGTCAGTTATGCAGTGGACTGGTAGAAACAAATCTGTATTCTCAGAAGAACATGTGCATTTGCTGGGATGCTTGAACTTCCGAAAAATGTTCTAACAATTCCAAATTATCTCTTTACTAATACATTACAGGGCAGGTGATATTCACACAAAAGAGATGACAATGAGCCCTGTACACATCTCTAGCACATGGTCAGTACCTTCAACAGTAACTCAGGTCTTGAAGGACAAGGACCAGTGACAGTGTCTTGACAGCTGCCCTTTCTTTCTGATTATAGATATTAAGGCATGTACAGTAGAATCTCGTTATAGTAAACGCTGATTTAGTAAACCTCGGCCTAAAGTAAACTCAGTCCTCAGGTCCAGATCATGCGCCTGTATAAACATACAGTGTATGACCAGTTCTGATATAGTAAACTTTTGATTTAGTAAACTACTTGGCCAGGTCCCTTGAAGTTAACTATAAAGGAATTTTAGCAGAGCA
This sequence comes from Hyperolius riggenbachi, assembly GCF_040937935.1. Taxonomy (NCBI): domain Eukaryota; kingdom Metazoa; phylum Chordata; class Amphibia; order Anura; family Hyperoliidae; genus Hyperolius; species Hyperolius riggenbachi. Next base: position 251,649,311 of record NC_090646.1, on the reverse strand, counting down.
ACAGAGATTTGTCCGCACCCACTCAATGATGAGCGTGCATAGGCTGAACAAAAAATGTGCAATATATAGAGGACAACGTCTTGTAAATGATACCACTCATGGGGTAGAGAAAAGTATAACAATTTTTATTTGTTATCATCATAGTTTATATTACAATTCAAGATAATACATCAATAAAGTTTACATTAAAAATTCCCTGTAAAATGCAGTGCTACAATCATTTGTCACCAATCAGTAGAATACTGGACTATTTATGATATGAGTCAATGAGGGTTAAACAAGAGACCGCTGTATTTGCTAGATCAGTGGTTCTGTATATAAAATGCATGTGCAATATCAGATACATCCTTCAAAGTGCTCAATGTAAAACATATAGTGCAAAAGATTATTTTAAATAAAAAAATTAATCGGCAAAATAGGCAGCAATGCACCTGTGCAATTTGACACAAACCAAGGTGAATGGAGCAGCCTAGGAGTAATGGATAGAGTGAGTAATAGGTAGGACTACATCACCCAGGTGTAATTTGTGAAGCAAGTTCAGGATAGTTAGAAGGAGCAGTGCAGTGGAGATTCCCCAACACCCCCAAAAAAGGGATTTTACTGTATTTACTGAACCTGTCTTACATGACAAGGGGGAGAGGGATGATACAATTAAAAAAACTAAAACACTAGACAGGTTTTTTAAGGTCTGGTTTTGAATGAAATAACTTTTATTTATAGTGCATGTGTTTTATTACACATAGTTCAGTTTGCACAAGGAATCTGTGGAATATTTTGGTGTCACTGGTAAATGAGGCCTAGGAGCCGTGTTACTACATGTTATATAAATGCTTCAGGATTACTGGATTGCTGCACGCAGTGATTCATAGCATTGTAATGAAGTAGGATCTGTTTGTCATGCTTTGCACTGTCCAGGTTGTAAAAGCGCAGTACGAACAGGCAGTCTGACAGCCAGCTGGTTTACTTTCACCTCACATTGGACACTACAAGTCCTTTCACAGGAAGTGCTTTACATAATTGTGTCTGTCTAGTTCTGGTTGTAGTTTTTACTTAAAATGATTTCAGGAAGCTAGATAGCTATCTGGGATCCAAGGGGACTTACAAACTACTTGTGTTTGTGGTATTATCTTTCTTTGTATTGCCTTGTTTGCTTTTAGAGTGCACATGTTTTTGTGATTAAATATATTACAACATAAGAGCAAATCATGATCCCAGATTGGTGTAAGTGGATGTAGTGAAATCAAAGTTTGTTAGTTAATGTCACACTGTACACAACAAATTCTAAAGCAAAACTCTGAATTTAAAGGATGAAAAAGAACATACTGTGTTATTAAAAAAACAATCCTCTCCAGGCCATTTCTATTTCAAGGCGTTTCACAGATCCACTATTGTAGACAAATATGCATTCATTTGGTTCAACTTTATATATTGTTCAGTTTGCTTTAAGACACTGCAGTGCCACAGTGCCTTTCACAGGAAATGACATCATGTGTCATATTTTGTTGAAATTGACAGGAATAATGCAGGTGCTGGAAATTATCATATACATACATTTATAGACAGTCTGTGGTCCAAGCAGATGTCTCCATGATTGCAAAGAATTCTTATCGGAGCATAATGTTGGCTGTAGAAAGTGAAATGGAAAGATAGCATTTATTAAATGATACTTGAGGTGAGAGGGATATGGAGGCTGCCATATTTATTCCCTTGTCAACAATGCCATTTGCCTGGCAGCCCTGTTGATCTTCTGGCATAAGTAGTGCCTGAGTCAAAACCCTGGAACAAGCATATAGCTTATCCAGTAAAACTGAGTCAGCTGAGTCACTGCATGCCTGTTCAGGGTCTATGGCTAAAACTATTAGGGACACAGGTTCAGGAGGACTGCTAGGCAACTGGTATTGTTAAAAAGGGAATAAACATGGCAGCCTCCAAATACCTCTCACCTCGGGTTACCTTTCACCATAAACTATTACCAACTTTTCCTCAAAGGGGCTCACAATATAATGCCCCTACCATTTCCGTTATAAAATGGTTTGCACAGCACTAAGAAATGGTATTTTAATGAAAAAATCTGAATGCTGATGGTTGTATTTGTGTCCACTTTGTTTATTGGGTCAGTTAGTTATGCAATATTCATAAGCCTATTAATGTGAGCAAGCGGAATCATTATTATAATCTTGTAATACCTGACCTGTGACTGTGTATGAAAATTGCCCGTGCATTACACAGGTGCTGTGCTTTTATTGTACCAGCAATCTGGCCACTTGTCTAGGGAGAGACAACAATTTGAATTAACAATTAGAAAAAATTAATGGTGGCCATACATTAGAACGATTATGGGCAGATTCGACCAAGAGACAAATTTATCTCTAATCGAATCTGATTAGAGATAAATTTATCTGTAGTCGAATCTGCCCATACACTACAGGCCGATTCCCATCCGATTTCAGCATGAAATCATCAGGGAATCGGCTGAGGCGCCGCGTCCACCCCCGCCGCTGCCCCCAAAATGTATAAATGTATGTAGTGTGTGCATTTATACATTACCTGTCCTGTAGCTTCCACACGGTGTCCGTCCATCTCAGCGGGTAACATCCGCATACACGCTAGCGGCGCATGTATGCAGAACCCGGCGAGATGGGCGGAAACCGCATGGAGGCCGACACCGGACAGGTAATGTATAAATGCACTACACTACATACATCTATACATTGCAGTGGCAGCGGCGGGGGTTTCGGCGTCTCGTTGCTTGTTCGCAATTCAGCCGACATACCGCCGCGCACCCGACCAACCAACTTCGGCCCGACATTTTCCAGCATGCGCGATCAACCGTGCGGCCAATTTCTGTCCCGAAATTGGTCGCTTTGTCCGTCGGGAATGCACTTGGCAGCACCAATTTTCATCTAATTCGATTATAATAATGGAATTGGATGGTCGATTGGTTGGTTGGTCGGCTAGTGTATGGCCCCCTTAAGGCTGTGTTTCCACTGGAGAGTGAAACAGTTGTACAGCACCACAAAAATGACAGTAAACTGGTCCTATTTTATACATAGCAGTCGTTCGTGCTTGTCACTCTGCAATGGATATGTCGTGGTAAGCAGATCACACTTCTGTGCAATTCGCGATAATCCTAGACAGGTGGATGCATTTCCCATATAGCCATATGGTTGAAACGCATCCACCCCGGGCTCCAGCTAGACCACAGTGGACCATCAGAGCAGACACTACACTGTCCGCTCCTTCTCCATGGTCCAGCAGCAGATGGGAACTGAGCCTAAAGGAAACTCATTGCAAATATATATCTCTATCTGTATGTCTGTCTGTCTATCTGTCTATCTCATTCAGAAGTGTTTCGGGCAATATTATCCGCTCATATTCAGCCAAATGCTTCAGAACTCATTGGATGGTGCAGATGGACAATGAGCCAAAGCATACTGCAAAAGTGGAATTATTAAGTGGAATGTTATGCAATGGCCAAGTCAATCACCTGACCTGAATCCAACTGAGCCTGCATTTCACTTGCTGAAGACAAAACTGAAGGGAAAATGTCCCAAGAACAAGCAGGAACTGAAGACAGTTGCAGTTTAGGTAACTTCAGGGATGAAACCCAGTGCATGGTGATGTCTGTGTGTTCCAAACTTCAGGATGTAATTGACTGCTAAGGATTTGCAACCAAGTATTAAAAAGTGAAAGTTTTATTTAATATTTCTATTCTGTCCCATTACTTTTGGTCCCTTAACTAGTGGGAGACACAAATGAAAACTGTTGTAATTCTTACACCGTCCACCTGATTTGAATGTAAATACCCTCAAATTAAAGCTGACAGTCTGCAGTTAAAGCACATTATGTTCGTTTCACTTAAAATCTGTTGAGGTTGTGTATAGAGCCGAAAATGTTAGAATTGTGTCTATGTCGCAATATTTATGGACTTGACTACACACACACACACACACACACACACACACACACACACACACACACACACACACACACACACACACACACACACACACACACACACACAGGACACACACACACACAGGACACACACACACACACAGGACACACACACACACACACACAGGACACACACACAGGACACACACAGGACACACACACAGGACACACACACAGGACACACACACACACACACACGACACACACACGACACACACACACACACACACACACACACGACACACACACACACAGGACACACACACACACAGAAACAGGATCTTGAAGGGCACACCATCAAAGTTGTTTGTCGGGTGCTTGACACTGGGACATAGGCAATGTCTCAAGTCAAACTGTAGAAGAATGTGTCAGCACACCGCTTTTCCTTTAAATCACGCTCTTTTATTGAGCCATACGTTGCAAAAGATACAAGAACCGACAATTGTTTCGGGGCCTCACAGGGTCCCCCTTCTTCAAGGCGTAGTTACAAATACATGCATGTGCAAATCACCATATAAACTAACATAATCCCCCAGCACCCCACCCATAATCATGCTAAACAGTGATGCCAGGGTACCCTGGCATACACAATTTCAAATGCTGCAGCAATTATCCACTGGTGGACAGCGGGGTGTGATTGGAGGGACCCCCATGGGGTATGAATGACAATATGCAGTAATGCTATGTGTACTGATAAGCATTATTTCTTAATCAGGAGTTTTGATTACAGGTTAAAATCGATTTTGTGGCAAGTTTATGTTGTAAACAATGGAGATGACATCACTGTTTAGCATGATTCTGGGTGGGGTGCTGGGGGATTATGTTAGTTTATATGGTGATTTGCACATGCATGTATTTGTAACTACGCCTTGAAGAAGGGGGACCCTGTGAGGCCCCGAAACAATTGTCGGCTCTTGTATCTTTTGCAACGTATGGCTCAATAAAAGAGCGTGATTTAAAGGAAAAGCGGTGTGCTGACACATTCTTCTACATCTACACACACACACAGGACACACAGGACACACACACACACACACACACACACACACAGGACACACACACACACACACAGGACACACACACACACACAGGACACACACACACACACACACACACACACACAGGACACACACACACACAGGACACACACACACACACACAGTACACACACACACACACACAGGACACACACACACACACAGGACACACACACACACAGGACACACACACACACACACACACACACAGGACACACACACACAGGACACACACACACAGGACACACACACACACACACACACACACACAGGACACACACACACACACACACACACACAGGACACACACACACACACACACACACACAGGACACACACACACACACACACACACACAGTTAAACAGTACGGAGTTGGGAGGGTTCATCATACTACAGATTGACATTAATTGCTAAACTAGAATAAAGAATAAACTGTCTAGTAATACAAGAATACTAGAATCATGTAGAAATGACTTGAAAAGGATTTAGTTTGTCTTGGGCATACATGACGTACACTTCAAGCTGTTTCCAATAGGTCCTTATTTATCATTTATGTCTGAGAAGCAAGGACTGAGGAGATGCTTACATTTATGCCCCAAGTTGTGTTAAATCGTTTCTATGAGAAACACTATGAAGCTGAAGACTGAGGGCTCCACTGGTCACAGTCCCTGCGCATAAGTAATGCTTGTTAGAGCACGTCAGGCTTAGCTGAGTGGTGGCTTGTCACTCTGCTCTGACATCTGCAGAGGATACATTCACTTTCCTGGAGGGCTCTGTGCTTAATGTTCAGTGCTAGCATTGCTCAGTGTCTTCCCTTGGGAGTGTTGTTCTGCATTGACATGGTCACTGGTCAGTGAGGTTTCATTTATTTCCTTGTAGGAATCTTATGATGTTGATATAACAGGGAAGGCAACGCCATAGCCAGAGACAGACAGCTAACGTTTTTTCTGTTTTTCAAATGAATTTAATTTGTTTAATTGCCCTACACAAAATAGTTGTGCTCTTCCCTGGCCCTGACAGAACTTAAGCATCATTCCAGCGCCTTTTTTCTTCATTCCCTTGCTGGATTTTTTCTTTGCTTTGCTGCATTTAACAAATGATGTGTGCTCCTGTGAGAATACTTAAAGAGAACCCGAGGTGGGTTTGAAGAATATTATCTGCATACAGAGGCTGGATCTGCCTATACAGCCCAGCCTCTGTTGCTATCCCAAACCCCACTAAGGTCCCCCTGCACTCTGCAATACCTCATAAATCACAGCCACGCTGCTGACAAACAGCTTGTCAGAGCTGGCTGTGTTTATCTCTACAGTGTCAGTCTGCTGCTCTCCCCGCCTCCTGCAGAACTCCAGTCCCCGCCTGCATCCCTTCCCTTCCTGCTGATTGGAGGGAAGGGACGGGGGCAGGGACCGGAGCTATGCAGGAGGCGGGGGAGCAGCTGAGACTGACACTACAGATGTAAACACAGCCTCACAGCCAGGCTGTGATTTATGAGGGATTGCGGAGTGCAGGGGGACCTTAGTGGGGTTTGGGATAGCAACAGAGGCTGGGCTGTATAGGCAGATCCAGCCTCTGTATGCAGATAACATTCTTTAAACACACCTCGGGTTCTCTTTAAAGAAGCATAAACAATCATTTCAACACTCAGAGCATTTTGTTTTTCAAGGGTCTCGTGTTGCATATATTTTACTTATGTCATGTTTCTTTGGCTTATGTACAGTGGTTTGCAAAAGTATTCTGCCCCCTTGAAGTTTTCCACATTTTGTCATATTACTGCCACAAACATGAATCAATTTTATTGGCATTCCACGTGAAAGACCAATTCAAAGTGGTGTATACGTGAGAAGTGGAACAAAAATCATACATGATTCCAAACATTTTTTTACAAAAAAATAACTGCAAAGTGGGGTGTGCGTAATTATTTAGCCCCCTAAGTCAATACTTTGTAGAACCACCTTTGGCTGCAATTACCGCTGCCAGTCTTTTAGGGTATGTCTCTACCAGCTTTGCACATCTAGAGACTGAAATCCTAGCTCATTCTTTTTTGCAAAACAGCTCCAGCTCAGTGAGATTAAATGGGCAGCGTTTGTGAACAGCAGTTTTCAGATTTTGCCACAGAATCTCGATTGGATTTAGATCTGGACTTTGACTGGGCCATTGTAACACATGGATATGTTTTGTTTTAAAGCATCCCATTGTTGCCCTGGCATTATGTTTAGGGTCGTTGTCCTGCTGGAAGGTGAACCTCCGCCCCAGTCTCAAGTCTTTTGCAGACTACAAGAGATTTTCTTCCAATATTGCCCTGTATTTGGCTCCATCCATCTTCCCAACAACTTTGACCAGCTTCCCTGTCCCTGCTGAAGAGAAGCACCCCCAGAGCATGATGCTGCCACCACCATATTTGACAGTGGGGATGGTGTGTTCAGAGTGATGTGCAGTGTTAGTTTTCCTCCACACATAGCATTTTGCATTTTGGCCAAAAAGTTCCATTTTGGTCTCATCTGACCAGAGCATCTTCTTCCACATGTTTGCTGTGTCCCCCACATCGCCTGTGGCAAACTGCAAACGGGACTTCTTATGCTTTTCTGTTAACAATGGCTTTCTTCTTGCCACTCTTCCATAAAGGCCAACTTTGTGCAGTGCACGACTAATAGTTGTCCTATGGACAGATTCCCCCACCTGAGCTGTAGATCTCTGCAGCTCCTCCAGAGTCACCATGGGCCTCTTGACTGCATTTCTGATCAGCGCTCTCCTTGTTCGGCCTGTGAGTTATGTGGACGGCCTTGTCTTGGTAGGTTTACAGTTGGGCCATACTCCTTCCATTTCTGAATGATCGCTTGAACAATGCTCCGTGGGATGTTTAAGGCTTTGGAAATCTTTTTGTAGCCTAAGCCTGCTTTAAATTTCTCAATAACTTTATCCCTGACCTGTCTGGTGTGTTCTTTGAACTTCATGGTGTTGTTGCTCCCAATATTCTCTTAGACAACATCTGAGGCCGTCACAGAGCAGCTGTATTTGTACTGACATTAGATTACACACAGGTGCACTCTATTTAGTCATTACCACTCATCAAGCAATGTCTATGGGCAACTGACTGCACTCAGACCAAAAGGGGGCTGAATAATTACGCACACCCCACTTTGCAGTTATTGATTTGTAAAAAATGTTTGGAATCATGTATGATTTTCGTTCCACTTCTTACGTGTACACCACTTTGTATTGTTCTTTCACGTGGAATTCCAATAACATTGATTCATGTTTGTGGCAGTAATATGACAAAATGTGGTAAAACTTCAAGGGGGCCGAATACTTTTGCAAACCACTGTATATACTAACAATGCACTTTAATCTTGGCTTCCTGTTCACTTGTAAGCTCTGATCTCTTATCTGAATTTTGCTGTATGGTGACTGTGCAATCATTTGTGATGGTGTAGTCGTGGATAGTCACCTTGCAGTGCTATGTCCTCTTGGACAGGAAACTCTCTGTATAGACCTTGTATTCTCTCCCTCCACCTATTGTTTCTTCCAGTCACTTCAGTGTCTTCTCATCCTCTCACATCCCAAAAACATACTTACAAATCAACAGGTAGTGCCCATAATTGACTTTAGACTACGATAGGGGCTTAAGACTCAAACTTCCCCATATTACACTGTTTTAAATGCACATGATTTCCTCGAAAAGGTTTATGTTCATTTAAATGCACATTGCTGATAAACTACATCTCCCATCATGCATTTCAATTAAGTGACATCCTACCGCTAGAGTGTAGTGTTTCTAGTCCAGCGATTCACAGCTGGTTTATCATTAAGTGGAAATTATATATATATATATCAGCAATCAATCATAAAATGCCAAAGGGGACAAAGTTGATGCCAAAGTAAGACAATTTAATGAAAGATGGGAAAGCAAAAATATGGTGTGCTCATGCTCCAAGTAGACAAATGAATGCGTGTTTAATGTCATGAGGCAGTGTCTGTTGTGAAGGAGAACAATGAACATTAACATTTTAACACCAAACATGGAGCTAAGTATGCTAACTATAACCTTCAATAAAATCATCATATTGTCGAAGTTTTAAAAGGCAGACTGCAATTGGAGAAGGGAATGTTTGTTAAAGCTGCAGCCAAAAATGTTGCACCAGTGTAGCAATATTATTAATTTGCTTGATGGCCTTGTTGAAGAAACTAAATATTTGTATTCACTTATTGAGGGAAAAGGTTGTTGCACTCTGTTTAAATTCACATTTTTGGCCTAAACATTGTCATGTTAAGACTGTTCAATCAATGTTAAAGGAAACTGTGACAAGAGGGATATTGAATCTGCCATATTTATTTCCTTGTAAACAATGCCAATTGCATGGCAGTCCTTCTGGTCTATTTGGCAGCAGTAGTGTCTTAATAATACCAGAAACAAGCATGCAGCTAATCTTGTCAAATCTAACAATAATGTCTGAAACATGTGATCTGCTGCATGCTTGTTCAGGGTCTATAGCTAAAAATATTAGAGGAAGAGGATTAGCAGGAAAGCCAGGCAACTGGTATTGTTTAAAAGGAAATAAATATGGCAACCTCCATGTCCCTATCAATAAATTGTCCTTTAAATCTTACTAAACAATGTGACCAACAATTTAGACTGTGTTTTAGATTTTGCTACCTTATGTGATTGGGTTTGACACCCCGGCATAGATTGTGAGCTCCTCTGCGGGACGTTTAGTGACAAGTCTGTATACTCTGTAAAGTGCTGTGGAAGCTGTCATCGCTATCATAATAGTAATTCTGTAAATACAAATAGGCAATGCTATTTACCACTCACTGCATCAGCATCAGCAGCTGCAGAGCACCAGTCTATTAATTTCCCATGAACACTACTGATTTTGTCCCCAGACCAATTTCAGTCCTTCAATGTAAACTGAAAAAAAAAGTCCATGAATAAAATGAGCTCCCAATGGGGTTGTGAGTTTTCACCCATATTGCTCTATTGCTGCCAACTTCTTTGAGTGAAATGGAACACTAGTGAATATTGTTCATAGATGGTGGACTGCTGTCTCATTCTTTGTTTTATAATTTGCTGGGTATTATCACGCAGAAGATTGTTGCTATGGCAGGTCTGAGTTCTGAACAATATCACTGGATGTAGGAATTGGCGGGAAATCTTATCAAATGGTGTTTGTTTGTCAGTAGGAGTTTCCTGCTTCTTGGAATTTTCAAGAGACATGGTATTGGGGGTATGGTTGCCCACTTAGATAGGTGAATCAAGTTTATTTATGTGAAATGTAACTCTAGTCTTGTGACTAAGCCAGTGCCTTTTATTGGTCAGTTTAAAGTTTGGCTATTTTATGGTCATTTACTAAATGTCAATGGTTATAAGTTAATATAATATATCAAATTAAACTGTAATAACAGCTGCAGCCATCATACAGCATTTGATTACTAAAATTGGTATGGCCCCTACTATTTAAATTAGGGAATAAATGGGTAGTTCTTCAAGTACCATGGAACTGGGGACCATACCTTCCCCCTGGAATAAGGTAGTGAATTAAAGGGAACCTAAACCAAGAAGGATATGGATTGTTCCTTTTAAAATAATACCAGTTGCCTGACTCTCCTGCTGATCCTGTGTCTCTAATACTTTTAGCCACAGCCCCTCAACAAGCCTGCAGATCAGGTACTCTGACTGAAGTCAAACTGGATTCGCTGCATGCTTGTTTCAGGTGTGTGATTCAACCACTACTGCAGCTAAAGAGATCAGCAGGGTTGCCAGGCAACTGGTATTGTTTAAAGGGAAGGTTCAAGCAAAATAAAAAAAATGAGTTTTACTTACCTGGGGCTTCTACCAGCCCCATGCAGCCATCCTGTGCCCTCGTAGTCACTCGCTGCTGCTCCAGTCCCCCGCTGGCAGCTTGCCGACCTCGGAGGTCGGTGGGCAGCATTGCGTACATTTTTACACATTCCCGCTAGTGCAGGAACATTAACACATACATTTTTACGCATTACTGGTTTAATGCGTAAAAATGTACACATTGAACCAGTAATGCGTAAAAATGTATGTGTTAATGTTCCTGCACTAGTGGGAATGCGTAAAAATGTACGCAATGCGGCCCGCCGACCTCCGAGGTCAGCAAGCTGCCAGCAGGGGACTGGAGCAGCAGCGAGTGACTACGAGGGCACAGGATGGCTGCATGGGGCTGGTAGAAGCCCCAGGTAAGTGAAACTCATTTTTTTATTTTGCTTGAACCTTCCCTTTAAAAGGCAACATCCATATCCTTCTCGGTTAAAGTTCCCTTTAACTTTATACTTCATACTGGTCCTTTTAATAGCAATATTTAAACATACGGTAGTTGGAAACAGTGTATAACTAGTCCTGACATATTTAATTTGTGAAAGTTGCAGCCCCTATCATAGTAAAAAAAAAAATAAATGAATAAATATAAAACTGGCCTTTGCTAATGAGTGAAGATTCTTTCTTATGCATCTTTATAAATGTGTGTAAAGACGCCCATTAATTGTACAGGTTTTTTCAACAAATGTGATCTTTTGACACACTTTTTAGGATCGAATTGTACAGAAAACTGTGCAAAAATCGATGTAAAACAATTCTGTGGTTGATTGGATCAGAAAATGTAATTAAATTTAATCTGAAAGCTAGATTTTATGATTGTATCTGAGGAGAGAAAATGCCCTAATTAATCCGTTTACGGGATCAATCAATAATGGCCTTCCGATTACTTACGATCATAAAAACTGCGTTGAAAGATCGAATTTGATGAAAAAAATGTACCATTAATGGGCACCTGTATATGGATAACTTTGTTGGACACAAAACTCAAAGCGTTGGCTGCAATGCAGATAAGGAGCTCTTATGCTTGCTATTGTGTTGAACTGATCTAAAATGACATATCTACCCTGACAGCCAGGTCAGCATTAGAGGTACCTGAAACTTTAAACTGAGACAATCATGGTTTATGCAAGAATTTGTGTTAAAGTGTTAAAGCTGAAGTCTCCACCCATCCCACCTCACCAGGCAAAAACCAGTAAACATGCAAAAATACTTGTTGCGCTGGGCCTAAAGATGTTATCTAGCAGTATAGCGAATAATAGATACTGTTCAACTTAATGAAAACATTTATCAGAATTTATTCAACCCACGCTGTCCAAAATTGCTACAGGAACAAATGCCTTGCAGCCGCATCAACTAGGTACAGGACGCACTTAACGGACTGACCCACTCAAGCTGTTAGCAGGCAACAGCTGAGCAATACAGGACGCGGGGAATAGGTGACGTCACCGGAAGTGAACCAGCCGTCACCCGGAACTACCTTAGTGGTGGACGGCGGAACGGATTGAGGATACAGCGTGTGCACACGCTGAGTTGAGTCACGGAGCAGCCGGCTGGAGCTCTGATTCAAATACTGGACTCCAGCCTGACCCTAAACCTACCCGTCAGGAACGTGAGTAGAACCAGTGTGGATGCTTTATTGCAGGAACCATAGACGCCGAGGTAAACACTAATAACTCATCTGGCTCTACTTGGAACTTATAGTGAAGAGGATACACTCTTGTGATGTGATAACTAGTTCCCCATGGGGCATCTCTATTGGAGCACATCAACCTACTCCACTCCTATTAAGGATTAAAAAGACATTACAAGTAACACATATTCAGAGCTATCAATAGAGACTATACCATACAGATTTTTTATTTTAAAACCTCTCTATTTTAGTTTTTATCCCATTTTTTATCCCAATTTTTATCTTGATTTTTTTCATGCACATTGGAAGGTCTGTGTATGTCTGAGTGAGTGGATGATATGTATATACATTGAATATGAAATATATGCAATATTGTGATAAAAAAATTGCTTTATTTATGCAACAACTGACAGTTTGTGTTTTATAAGTATATTTTAAATAAATTCTGATAAATGTTTTCATTAAGTTGAACAGTATCTATTATTCGCTAAACTGCTAGATAACATCTTTAGGCCCAGCGCAACTAGTCTCTTTGTTTACTATTGATCTATCAGTTTATATGAGGTGAGTGGGTCCCCATATTTAACTAGTTTGCAGCAGGTGAAACAGCACGCTCATAGGAGCACCTCCACAAGCGCCCTCCATATTGCTTATATGCAAAAATACTTACCAAAATCATATGCTGAATGCAGTTGTCATCTGATTGGTGGAGACTTCTTGTTGTTCAGGCCTTGCTCTCTGTGCATATCTGTGCCCCACCTCTACCTCACCCGACCTATAGAAATCAATGGTCGCTGTGTCACAGTCCTGGCAATCAGCGAAACAGGTGATTTGGGTGCAGGGATCAGGAGGCGTCTAATAGACACCTGTAGAAAGTATCAGTAATCGGAAGCCTAGGTGGTAAGTTGGGCACCTGATGCATTACTAGTAACCGATCTGCACCTTCTGATACTAGATAGGGAAGGAACAGAGGAGCCAATCATCTATTTTGTAGATGATTGGCTACTATAGTGGTTATTTTGGCGCCAGGTGAGAGGTCAGTATTAGGCACTTGGTGGAGGGAGGAGAGCATTAAATAGTGGGGTTAGGTTTAGGCTTGGAGGGGAGGGTTCAAATGATAATAGGTGCTGAGTAATTGCATAGTAAAATATTGATGAGTAAAATGTTCCACTGCGCTCTCACACAAGATTCAATCTAGAAAACAGAAACGAGAACTGCACATCGCGTGATTCTGCTGGATTATATGACTTTATCACACCCGTGTTAGTGTGAAAACGTGACTACACTCATATGCCCACCACCAACATCAAAGGGGCTCACCAGATATAAACCACCTCGGTTTTCAGGTGGGTCTCAAGCACAAACTGCGTCTCACTCTGTACCTCAGTGATACACAACGGCAGATTCAGTAGAAGTATTTTTAATCTTGAAAAAACTTTTAAAAAACAAAGCAACATAGAGCTCCTCATTGCATAGTATGTCTGCACACTTAGACAATACATCCACGCTCCTCGCGCCAATCCACCTACTTACAGACCTTTCGTAGTGCAGGACGCTGCCGGATAACCGTCTGGATGCTTTGAAGGAGCTCTAGCATCACCACTCAGATGTGCCTATATCATTCTTTTAGTCTGTAAGTAGGTGATTGGCGCGAGGAGCGTGGATGTATTGTCTAAGTGTGCAGACATACTATGCAATGAGGAGCTCTATGTTGCTTTGTTTTTAATAGATTTATCAAGATTAAAAATACTTCTACTGAATCGGCCATTGTGTATCACTGAGGTACAGAGTGAGACACAGTTTGTGCTTGAGACCCACCTGAAAACCGAGGTGGTTTATATCTGGTGAGCCCCTTTGATGTTGGTGGTGGGCATATGAGTGTAGTCACGTTTTCACACTAACACGGGTGTGATAAAGTCATATAATCCAGCAGAATCACGCGATGTGCAGTTCTCGTTTCTGTTTTCTAGATTGAATCTTGTGTGAGAGCGCAGTGGAACATTTTACTCATCATCTTTTATCTAAGGACAATTCCAAGCAAACTCACAGATCTATGGACATTTATTAAGGACATTGGTATTAATTTTAAGGTATAAGAAGGTAGCGCTGCCAGCAATAATATATTAATAGTAAAATATTGGTAATTCAAATTACCAATATTTTTACTTTCACCACTAGATAACACCCAACTCATGTAGCGGCGCCACAGTACGTACGCATCACCAGACCCCATCTTTGTAATCTCGCAGGTCAGGTATCAGACATGTGATAAACACTTTTACAATATGATTTTAATTTCAATAATCAATTCTTGCAAACTCAGGAGCTGATGGACTGGATGACAGTAAACATTTTAGCGCTAAAACTGCCTTTAAAGCCGGATTGTCACCATAAAAATCAAATTTCAACAGCAACTGGTCTGAGGGTATTAAAGAGACCCTGTAACAAAAAAAAGTTCCCTGGGGGGTACTCACCTCGGTAGGGGGAAGCCTCAGGGTCCCAATGAGGCTTCCCCCACCCCTGTAGCTGCAGGCAGTCCAACGCTGGCTCCCCCGGAGTGTCCCGCTGATAAGCGCTGATTTATTTACCATTCCTGGCTCCAGCGGGGGCGCTGCTGTGGCTCTCCACACGGAGATAGGCGAAAATAGCCGGTCTCCGTCGGGTCCACTCTATTGCGCAGACACAGGAGACTTGTGCCTGCGCAGTAAAGCGGCCCAACAGCAATCGGCTATTTCCGCCTATTTCCGAGGTGGAGAGCCGATATTGCGCCTGCGCTGGAGCCTGGGAGGTAAATATTTACATCCCCGCTGTGCCGAGAGGATTTTCACTGCCGCCATGGGACTGAGGAGGACGGAGGAAGCCTCGATAGGATCCGGAGGCTTCCCCTACCCGAGGTGAGTATCCCACAGGGGAGGTTTTTCTCATTACAGGTTTTATTTTAGTAATAAAGATGCCAATCCTGCATTCAAAACTTGCAAAACTTTTTCTGCTTTTATGGTTTGGAGTTATCACATACTTTAGGAGCACTGGCCATTTAATAGCCATTGCCATTCAGTTTCATGCTGGGGGTTCTTTTTATCTACAATATATTCCCCTTCTTCCCTTTATTTCCGTGCCTAGCTGAAACATGATCCTCTGCTCACTTGTGTTTACAAGCAAGGCTGAGGTGACTCAGTGATTGGAGGAGAATATGAAAAAAAAAGTTAAGGGAAGAAATGACATCAGTATTCAACCTCAAACTGTGGGCAAAAGATATGGTTCCTACCAGTAACAGAATTCTCTTCATTTACTATATAAAATTCACTGAAATCAAAATGTGGACACTACAATACATGTGTTATGTAAGTAGATCAAGTGTTTATCTACTTATATATGTGTTTTTTTCCTGGCATAGTATGGCTTATCCTACTGCTTTAAACTGTAGTTCTCTAGATTTACACTTGAATATGTGTAGGTGCATATAGACATTGTATGTCATCCACTCACTTGTTGCTTCCATTCATTGGGTCATTTACTAATCATAAGGTAATATGCTCACTCAGGGACCAATACAAGATAATATGCAATGTGATGTAAAGCCTCACTGACCAGTAGTAAGGTAACATGCAATATGATGTGTAGTTTCTGTGACCAACAGTAAAGCAGCAAGTATAGTAATGCTCATCAACCAATAGAAAACTTACTGTCCAAAGGTGAGGTAATGTGATATGTGGAGCCTCAACGGCCAGTAATTAATGAATAAGCTATGTGATGTGCAGCCTCACTGACCAATGGTGAGGTAATACTTAATGTTATGTACAGCCTAAATGACTAATAGAGAGGTAATATGAATTGTAATGTGGAGCCTTACTGACCAATAGTGAGGTAAAATGCTATGTGATATGCATGTGATACCTCACCAGTGGTGAGGTAATATGCAAAGTTATGTACAGCTTCAATGACCAGTAGGTAAGTAATATGCAATGTTATGTGCAGCCTCACTGACCACCAGCAATGAGGTTTAACCATTTAAGGACCAGCGGTCTCTGGGCACTTAAAGACCAGAGACCGCTGGTCCAATCCCGACGGAGTCCCGACGAATCGCTGCACATAGCCGCCGCAACTGCCGTCATCGCCGCTCGCCGGGACCCCCAGGATGCAGACTCTACTGTCTGTATGATGGCAGAGTCATGTGAGCCGGTCAGGAGCCACTTTCATTGGCTCCTGACCCTGTATTTCAATGTAAGCCAATGGGAATGGCTTACATTGAAAGACAGGGCCAGGAGCCAATGAAATCGACTCCTGACTGGCTCACGTGACTCTGCCGTCATAGAGACAGGCAGAGCCTGTGAGATGCAGCGAGAATCGTCGGGTTTGAGCGGTGCGATCGGCGGATGCGCGCTGTAGACAGTGATTGAGATCTACGCCTTGCCAGCCAGGAGCCCACCAATACAGGGGGTAGATCTCAATCACTGCGGTCCTTAACTAGTTAAAAGGCTGGAGAAAACAAGCTATTGACCATATGGGTTTATAGTCAGCATATGCATAAAGGAGCACCTTAGGGATATTTGGTGAATAGCTAAAAGTATATGCAGAGACTTGCCTTCCATTCCTCCTGTCATTGTAGATGCTCTACAGGCATTGTTTAAACCCGATCAAAAAATGTACAAGCCTTTATAAAGAAGAATGTGCAGCTTCATATAAGCACTATCTAATGATAAAAGGCAGGCTGGTAATACAGATTGTGATACCAAAAGGTGGAATCACGTGATTAATTTCAGCTGAGTGTTTTTTTTTCTTAAATTACTAGTGTAGAAATATATCAGCTACAATGTGCTGCGATTGGCTGCTGGGGAGTGACATACCCTAAATTTCTTATGCCGGGAACACACAATGCAATTTCCCGCCTGATCATCGGGAATCGGGCAATTATTTCCGACACGTCCGATCCATTTCTGATCGAGAAAGGGATAGATTTTGTGTAGTTATCGTCTGAAAATCAATTTGGACATGTACACATGCTACAACTTCCTGGCCGATCATTGTCGGACGGGAAATTGCATTGTGTGTTCCCAGCATTAGTGGCAGCACCTTTTTGTGAAAGGAGTCAGGTGGGCTTGAGGGTAGTAACTGGCTTTATGTTTCATTAAAAGCCATTATGTTATTGTGCAAGGGGCTGACATGAGAGCAGTGGATGTACATAGGCAGACACATATGCACTCATCACTAAGTATCTGAGTTATTAGATTTGCTAAGATTATTAAGTCTAAAGGACTGCTTGCATCCACCATGGATCTACATGTGCGTCTCTGCAGTCCTCAGCCCAGTGAGGCTATCAACCTGAATCGAGAAGTATATGGAGGCTACCATCTTTATTTCCTTTTTAAACAATACCAGTTGCTTGGCAGCCCTGCTGATTTATTTGGCTGCAGTAGTGTCTGAATAACACCAGACACAAGCATGCAGCTAATCTTGCTTGCATCCACCATGCATCCACCATGGATCTACATGTGCGTCTCTGCAGTCCTCAGCCCAGTGAGGCTATCAACCTGAATCGAGAAGTATATGGAGGCTACCATCTTTATTTCCTTTTTAAACAATACCAGTTGCTTGGCAGCCCTGCTGATTTATTTGGCTGCAGTAGTGTCTGAATAACACCAGAAACAAGCATGCAGCTAATCTTTCCCAATTTGACAAAAATGTCAGAAGCACCTGAGCTGCTGCATGCTTGTTCAGGGTCTATGGCTAAATGTATTAGAGGCAGAGGATCAGCATGCCAGCCAGACAACTGCAGTTGCCTAAAAGGAAATACATATGGAAAATTCCATATCCCTCTCACTTTAGGTTCCCTTTAACTCTGCCGATCAATAGCAGGAATGGATGAACATCATTAATATATTATGTCAAATGACATCATGGAATCCCCTTCTGTATGAGCTAAAAATAGAAATGTAACACATTCATATAAACTGAAGTAATGTATGAGACCAACAATTTATGTGATTTCTGCTCTTACCTTGATTTGTTTGCCATTAGTTTAGCTTTACGTTCTTAAAGGGACACTGAGCAGAGGGTGAAATTCAAAAGCTGGGCTTACCCGGAGCTTCCTTCAGCCCCCCGTAGCCCACAAAGTCCACCGGCATCCTCCTGACTCCTTTCCTGGCCCCGCTGGCGGCTCCAGTAATCCAGCGACTTCATCTGAAGTTGCGTGTGTGCAACCCCAGGGTGCACCCTGTGCATCATCACGCCTGTGGCCATAAGAGTGCTGCGCATGCGCGGTTCAGTCTTTAGAAAACCGCAGACGCCAACGGGACCAGGAAAGGAGCCAGGAGGATGCCCATGGACCTCACGGGCTACAGAGGGCTGGAGAAAGCCCCAGGTAAGTCCAGCTTTTGAATTCCCCCCTCTGCTGAGGGTCCCTTTAACCAGTAAAACACCCCCAGGCTGCCAGTGCTTGGTATATGTTTTAACACTACAGCAGTCATTAAGAAGTTTCATCTGCTCAAGTGACCTAAAACAGTCTACCATTCAGATGTATTCCCAGGAACAACTTAATTTGCATATGATATTACGATTTGTAAACACTTCCTCAAGCAGAAGTGTAAAAGCGTGCAATATTTTGTGTTATCGTTGTTGTGGTAACAGTGCTGTAATGCTGTAAAGCACTCCTGCATATGGAATCCTGGTGACACTTCTGTTTACATTCTCCACTGACATGCTATATTTGAAAAGCCTAGCACAGAGTAAACATAGGTTGGGCCTGCAGGCCGATCTTGTTAATCAGTATACTGGGAGCACGTGCTTTAGTGCAGCGTAGGATGGTAATTAATTAACAGCCAGCTTCATTTCTCCAGTTTCTTGAGACAGGTGACTCCTGGGCTCTCAGTATAACAGACCGACAGTTTTCATTTCTTACAGGTGTCACAACACTTGCATGTCCCTGGTAGTTACTTTATCTCTGCATTATTACATTATATCAAACAGCTTTTAAAGTAAACAGATCAAGACGCGTGCCTTTAGGTTCCGGCATGGCTGACTGCTGATAGGGGCAAGGTGGGGCACTTTCTCTCTCTGGCTGCATTTAGTGGGACTTCAGCTTATATAACCCTCTCGCGTCCATGAGGTGTCATGTTGGTTCCCTACTGCCTGAACATACCATGATTCATTGATGTTTCTGTGCAGGAAAGAGCTATAGCACAAAAAACATGCGCATGGTATTTAGGCCCTTTGCACACTTGCCCCCTGCATTGCCCCTCTTCCGCGTCGCTTTCCTGTTGCAAGAGTAATGCATGTCTATGGTAACTTGCACAGTTTACATCACGGTGCACCGGAAGTATGCAAATTGTCGCAATGCCTAGGCAAGGCTGCACTGCGTTACCGCATGATCCGTGCCTACCACATGGATTGTACAGCAATGGAAGTTAATGGGTGACACAGCTAGTGTGAAAGACACAAGCGCCGTGTGATGCAGGGTGCATGCGTGGACTGTCTGGAGTCCCAGTGACATACTTCCTGTCCAGCAGGAAGTATGTCACTAGCCGGGGTAGGGGGAGGGGGGGTAGTGCTATGCATATGACCCTGTTGCTGCACTGTGGCACAGGGTCATATGAAGGCTGATTTTTGTGGTACGATGCAGTGATTGCACCGTATAGCAACGTTCTGTTTCTATGCAGAGTGACATATGTGTGACATCATGCGGTGGGCGACGCAAGAGGTGGCACAAAGGAATTATCCCAGTTGATTAGGCTGGTGGATTGCCTGCAGGTTGGGGTCGGAAGCTACTGTACACACGTCGGATTATCAGCTGAGGCGGTCGTTACCTTTAATCCACATTTATAATGCAGCACCACTAGGTATTTGTTAGGGAACTCTGCATGGCATTAGATAAAGCAGAAACTTCCTCAGTGAGATGGAATTCTTTTTGTGATCTTATTTATTTATTGTATTTATAAAGCGGCAACATATTACGCAGCGCTGTACATTAATTACTGTTACAGACAATATTTAGGGGTGACACACAGCAATAAGACAATACAGGAATACATGCAAACCAGATCACGCAGCACAGTATTAGTACAAAGTAATGCTTAGTCAGTTGTTCCTGTCTTATGCAAATGTTTGCACTGTCTTTGCTCATGAAATCAAATAATTTGATATGCTGTTAAAATTTGGTTTGGTGACTACGGATTAAAGGGTACCTGAGGCGGATGAAAAGAAAAGTTTTATACATACCTGGGGCTTCCTCCAGCCCCCTTCAGGCCAATCAGTCCCTTGCTGTCCTCCTCCATCACCTGGATCTTCTGCTATGAGTCCCGGTAATTCAGCCAGTCAGCGCAGTCCGGCCACGTGCCGCTCCTACAGCCAGGAGCATTCTGCACCTGCGCAATAGTGCTGCGCAGGTGTAGTACGCTCCTGGCGGCGGAGTGTGTGCATGCGCACTTCGCCAGACTGGCTCAAGTACCTGGACTCATAGCAGAAGATCCAGGTCACGGAGGAGGACAGCGAGGGACTGATTAGCCTGAAGGGGGCTGGAGGAAGCCCCAGGTATGTATAAAGCTTTAATTTCATCTGCCTCAGGTTTACTTTGTTAGTACTATACTCTACATATGCACTCCCCACAGAGATGCAGGGAATCCACTGATAACAGTGGTGTAGCTAAGGAGTTGTGGGCCCCGATGCAAGTTTTACAATGGGGCCCCCCAAGCAATCTATACATAGCAATTGATACGGCGCACCAAAACCTGCCAATGGCAACTACAGTGTCAGAGGTGCAAGAAGGGGATGGGGAACAGCTTGTTAATGATTAGCACCATTCAAAGAATCTATAGAAGTGATTATTATGAGCACAGGACCAATAGAGAGCTAATACTGTAGTTGAGGGAGGATCCTTCGGCCCCCTCTGACCCAAGGGCCCCGATGCGGTGTCTACCTCTGCAACCCCTATTGCTATGCCCCTGACTGATAATGTTGTGCACATTGAACACAGAGGTGTTGCCTATCACCCATAAATCTGGTTCAGATTGTGCATGAAAAATGTGTAATAGGGGAAGAATCCCCTCAGTCCCCTGCAGAGTACCTGCACATCACTCTTACATGTACCCACAGTTAGATTACCTAGGGCCTGATCCATGTTCAGATTGTGCATGAAGAATGTGTAATAGAGGAATAATCCCCTCATTCCCCTGCAGAGTACCTGCACATCATTCTTACATGTACCCACAGTTACATTGCCTAGAGCCTGATAGATGTAAAAAAAACATGTAAATATTTACCTAAGGGTCTAAACTTTTTAAATATCAATGTAAAGATGAAATATTTCTATATTTTTATTATTTTAAACCTGTAAATAGTGATAGATGCAAAACGGAAAACATGCACCTTTATTTCCAAATAAAATATTGTCGCCATACATTGTGATAGGGACATAATTTTAACGGTGTAATAACCGGGACATATGGGCAAATACAATACGTGAGTTTTAATTATGGAGGCATGTATTATTTTAAAACTATAATGGCTGAAAACTGAGAAATAATCAATTTTTCCGTTTTTTTCTTATTCTTCCTGTTAAAATGCATTTACAGTAAAGTGGCTCTTAGCAAAATGTACTTCCCAAAGAAAGCCTAATTGGTGGCGGAAAAAAACAAGATATAGATCAGTTCATTGTGATAAGTAGTGATAAAGTTATAGGCTAATGAATGGGAGGTGAACATTTCTCAAGTGAAAACGACGGAATGCGAATGGGTTAAGTGCACCTGAGTTCTGTATGATTTTCTTTTAATAAAATGCTGACACGTGAGTTTATAAATGCTGCCAATAGGCTGCATTACATTTCAGCCAAAGTGGCAACAGACGGGAGGCTGAACTGCTCGATAAGGGTGCAGTTCAGTGGCATAGTAATAGGGGATGCAGAGGTAGCAACTGCACTAGGGCCCCTGGACCAGAGGAACCAGGAGGCTTCAACTGCTTTATTAGGGCTCTTTCACATCACAGGGTGCGTTGAGAAAAGCTGAAAGTCTCCTTTTTGCTGTTTGCGTTTTACTACTTTTTGTTGTGCGTTTTGCTGCGTTTTCAACGCAAGTGAATGCGGTTTAGTGCGTTTTCAATGCGTTAACGCAAGTATGAAAACGCAGCGTTTTTTTTTTTTTTTACTATTTTGAATAGTGTGAAATGCAAATTAAAGAGAAATGATTGGTTGTTTGAATATCATTCAGTGTATGGTGCCTAGAAACACTAGCCTGGCAGTGATTGGTTTAAAAAATAAACAAATCTTGGTTTGTTTTTTTAACTTTAAAGTGTACCCGAGGTGACATGTGACATGATGAGATAAACATGTGTATGTACAGTACTAAACCTATTAATAACCAGGGTGTTTTACTTGTTTTATTTTGCTGCCTGAAATAGTTGATTTTTAAGGCTGGAAATGATAGCTTCTGTCTTGTCAGAACCTTGTCAGGAATATAGTAAACATCACTGATAAGCAAATTACCACCATAAAAGTTTTTTGTGGCAAAATACATTTTCTACATATTTCTGAGAGCAGATGGAGAGAGAAAGGGTCGATATAGTTCATGTATTTTCATTTAGGAACACTTAATAGACTGCAACTGAGCAGAGACAACAAAACATTCAATCTACTTTCTAAATGTTTAAATATAAAATAAAATCCTGGGATGTCTTACAAAGTCATTTTTAGGAGTAGGAGGATAAATATAATTGTTTATCTCATCAGTTTATTTTCACCTCGGGTTCACTTTAACAAATGCATTTTCTGGTGACATGATTGGTTAATTATTTTGAATGCCAGTGATTGGTTGTATAGAAGTGTATATAAAGCAGAGTTACTTGCATAGTCATTTGTGGGTTTGTAGTAGAGGAGTAATCAGTTCTTTCAGCTGTGTTAGTTTGTACTTTCTGATAATGTATGCTGAAGTTGGTTTAGCTTTAATCCTTATAATTGCTATTATGCAATTAAGAAGAAAAGCTCAAAGGAGGAGGTACTGGGTGCATCCATTGTTGATGGAGCGACAACAGAAGGGTGCTTTCAGAGTGCTGTATGCTGACCTCAGGAGCCATCCAGAAAATTTTTTCAACTATACCAGGATGACAATACCCAGGTAAGCCTAATGTCATAAAATGTAATGTGCCCGTGTGTGTGTGTGTGTGTGTGTGTGTGTGTGTGTGTGTGTGTGTGTGTGTGTGTGTGTGTGTGTGTGTGTGTGTGTGTGTAGTGTGTTAAAAAGGTTTATATAATTTTTGTAATTTCATTTTATATTACAGTTTTGATGCACTTCTGGATATGTGCCACAGTGACCTATTAAAGCAGACTACTACATTCCGGAACCCAATATCACCGGTTGAGAGATTAGTCATCACATTGCGGTGAGTATGTAATGTAATGTGTTATTGTATGTTAAAGTGAACCTAAAGTCTGGCCCAAAAAAATGAGATGAACTCACACGGGGCTTCCCTCAGCCCCCTGCAGCCGATTGTTGTCCTCGCAGCCCCGCTCCTATGGTCCAGGACCCGCCAGGAGGCCGCAATAGCAGCATATGCGGCGATATACAGGCTGGGAACGCGAACACTCACTCGCTTTCCAATTTCTGTCTGCTGGTGACGGCCAAACCGGAAGTGTTCGCCGGCGGGTCCATGGCCATCGGAGCGGGGCTGCGAGTGCAACGATCGGCTGGGGGGGGGGGGCTGAGGGAAGCCCCGGGTGAGTTCATCTCTTTTTTTTTGGCCAGACTTTAGGTTCACTTTAAGCAAGTGTTCATTTCCATACATGTACATGGTATTGTTTTTTTTTTTGCTTCAAACCATTGAACTGTGTGTGTGTGTATTAGTAGTGCTCCAGTGTTTTGTACTATGGATAGCACAGCTGTGGTCGGCAGTGCTCTACATAGTACATAACCCTTGTGGGTGTGTTGTATTTTTGATTTTGGTTACTTACCTTCAACCCATACAACCGTTATGTACTATGTATAGCACCTAACTGTGGTTAGCAGTGCTCTACATAGTACATGACATTTGTGGGTGTGTTGTATTTTTGATTGTTTTTTTACTTACCTTCAACCCATAGAACCGTGTGTTAGGAGTGCTCCAGTGTTATGTACTGTGGATAGCACAGCTGTGGTCGGCAGTGCTCTACATAGTACATAACCCTTGTGGGTGTGTTGTATTTTTGATTTTGGTTACTTACCTTCAACCCATACAACCGTTATGTACTATGTATAGCACATAACTGTGGTTAGCAGTGCTCTACATAGTACATGACAGTAAACTGTAGTATTGGTAACATTTGTTTTTGGGCAATTGGAGTTGATTTGTATTTTAATTTCATTTTTAGATTCTTGGCAACTGGCAACAGCTACACCTCTTTGCACTATCAATTTAGATTGGGGATTTCAACTATTCAAGGCATTGTGAATTCCACCTGTCGTATAATTTGGGCAGTCTTACAACCAAGGCACTTGAAATTCCCGTCTAGTCAAAAGTGGCAAGAAATTGCCGATAACTTCTGGCTTAAACACGGCTTCCCAAATTGCATTGGGGCAATCGATGGGAAGCATGTCCGGTTGATTTGCCCCCCTTGCAGTGGTAGTAAGTACCATAATTACAAAAAATACTTTTCGATAACACTGCTTGCTGTCGTAGATGCAGACTACCGCTTTACATATATAGATGTTGGAAACTACGGCAGCAGCAATGATGCAAGCATATTTGAAAGATGTAAACTGGGTGTACGTCTGAATGACGGAAAGTTGGACCTTCCGCCAGCGAGACCTTGGCCCGGAAGAACCGAACCGAAGCCTTTCACTTTTGTTGCTGACGAAGGATTTGGGTTGAGTGTGAATGTCATGCGGCCATATTCTCAAAAAAAAATGAACTTGCACAAGACTGCTTTCAATAACAGACTGACCCATGCACGTCGTGTTGTCGAGTGCACTTTTGGTATACTCTCCAATAAATGGCGTGTATTTCACACCAGCATGCAGTTACATCCAGAAAACGCTGTGCATGTTGTCAAAGCTGCATGTGTGCTGCACAACTACTTGCGGGACATGGAAGGTGGGATTGTGCCTGAGATTATTGAACATCCGTTGGTACAAATTGCAGGACCAATCCCCAGAGGATCATCTTCAGCACTGAACTTGAGGGATGAGCTGTTATTCTATTTCATCAATGATGACCCACGTAGTTGGCAGTACAAGGACTAAAAACTGACAAGTCCAGAAAACGTTTACATGGGTTTTTTTGCAATAAAAAAATAAATTTCTGGTTATTATATGAAATAAAAGAAGTTACATTTATTTTTCTGTACTTTTCCTCCTTACTTACTACCAACAACATGTATGAAAAAGTTGTACATATGTGTGATATTGTATTTTTATGCTGCGCACACACGTTGATTTTCCCCGCTACATTCGCGTGAACAAATGAGTCAATTGGATTATTTCAAGCATGCTCGATTTTATTTCTAACGGTCCTGCCGTCGATTTTGCATGATAAGTATACAAAAGCAACGTCAGGAATGATAGAAATCCAATTAAGCATGTTTTAAATAATCGACTTATCCATTCGATAATGCGAATCGAGTGGGGAAATCGAAACGTGTGTACACAGCATTATGCTGGGTACACACTAGGAGATTTTCTGGTCTATTCACTGTCATATCGATTATTTTCAACATGTCCAATTTGCTTTGCGATCTTTTTCTGAGCATTTTCCGATAGATTTCCGTGCACTGTAATAGGAAATCGATCCGAAAATGCTCGGAAAACGATCGAAAAGGAAATCTAACATGTTGTTCTCCAATTTGTAAGTAAACAATTGGATATAAAAAAACAATACACTTGGGTAAACATACCCTTTCTTTATTTGCTTGTTAAAATTTGCACATTTTTTTTTTTTATTTAGAGAAATAAACACTGAAATAGTGTCTGCAACAGTGCAAAAGTGTACAGTAACGTACTGTAAGGTATCGAACATTATTAAAATGCAAACATCAGCTGCAAAAAACAGCACAATAACAAAAATAACAACACAATGTCAAATTAGCATAACGCCAAAAATTTTTTGGAGAAAGTGCTACATATACACATTTTTCAGTATTCAAGGTAGGCATTTTTATTGAGTACCCTCTACCTTTTAAATGAAAAGAGCAATAAAAGCATACCAATACCACAAATTAACATAAATATAGCTATAGTTTGTGTTGGGGGGGGGGGGGGGCTCTTAAATTACATAGCGACACATCCTCCTGCTCCTTCCTTTGCTGTTTGTGTCATATTCATGTCGGCGTTCCAGCAACTTGATTGGACCTTGACCCGGACAAAATACACCCTGCGTGCGAAGTACGTCCTTCCCTCTTCACTTCTGGCAGGCAAATAGTGATCGGCTCAGGGGCACGCTGACCCCTCTGACTAATCCGTGATTCGTGTCCGCTCCAGTTCATCAAGCCTCACATGACAATCAATTGACGTTTGGTGTAATGGAGCGCACACAAAGCGCAGATAAGGCACCGTGCTTCTGAGACAATCGCTACATGCCATCCAAAAGTGAAGAGGGAAGGACATACTACGCACACAGGCTGTGGAGGTACAAGCAAGTTACCGGTACATCTGCAAGAATATGAAGCAAATGGCGGATGGTGAAGGGGTTGCTATGTAGTTTTAAACCACAACACACTGCAGCTATGTTTATTATCAACCGACATGTGTGATTCTAACATTGCTGTATCCAAATGCACTGAAAAACAAAAAAAACAACCACTACAGGTTTGAAAGACCAGGTAAGGTGTTATCATGACCTGTCTAAAATATCTTTGCTACGGTAAGGCCCAGTTCACATTTGCAGTTTTTAAATAGTAAGTGTTTTCAACAAATGGATCTATTCACAAAAACCCATTGTTAGAGATATGTTCTAGTCCCCCAAATCCTGAAACTGCTACAGTCCCTATTTTTCACATACCATGCGCTTTGTTCTCTCTGTGTAAGACGAGGAAGCATCTTCCGTTGCCTGTTGTACAATTAACGATATGAATTTGTCTACTGAAAACGGATGCAATCATTGAATGATCTGCTCAGTTTTCAGTATGTGAACAGGCCACATACCATCCGGATCAAGTTAATCCAAAACCACATTCACTGACATAAAACGCAAATGTGAACTGGATCTTACTGCCTACATAGAGTTTTGAACAGTTTGGGGGACTGTGAAGCCACCTAACTTCAGAAGCATACCGCTTGGGTAGAGAACGGGAGACATTAGTCTCTGCCACATGTAACAAAAAAAAGTGGAATGTTGGATACACACGTTGTGGTTTCCCGTGCGAATCGCAGTATCTATTCCATCGATTCGATTATTTCGAACATATTCAAGCGTGTTTCGATAGATAAAGTCGTCGATTAAGCATACTTCATATGTAAAATCGACGGCTGTATCCATCGAAACACGGTCGAACATGTTGGAATTAATCGAATCGACGGAATAGATACTGCGATTCGCACGGCACAGCGCAACGTGTGTATCCAGGATAACGCTCACATAAATGCAGGACAGTACTGGTCTTTTTTACCTCAACGTACTAAATATATCTTTCCATATGTGTAAAAACACAAAACCTCAGCATACATAACTGTACAGTGACACACCAAAAAATAGGGATGGACGATGTACATAACAGCAATATAGGTGATCTAGTGTAAAGGGAAACAGGTGAAGTAAAGAAAAGCTCTTGTATATATATTGTGCTTCCACTTGCCTCATACACGCGGATGGCTCACACGCCACCAACCACCACTGCCTGCATCTACGAGAACCGGCTATCGCCACAAACGTCATTGGAGGCAGAGTAGGCTTGGTAAGTGTGCCCTCTATTTCTTCAGCCGCTGCTGTTGAGATACGTAAATAGCTCACTTCTCTTACACTACAGTGCCTCAGACTGATGGAAGAGCAGTGAACCGGTTCTCGTACATGCGGGCACTGGTGGATGGTGGCATGGAAGTGATCCGGGTGTATGTGGCTGGAGGAAGGTCAACGTATGAACAAAAGTTTTTCACAACTACAGCTCTCCGGTTACACAAACACTAGATGTATGTATAAGTTCCAAGAACAAATTATCATGTTATCGGGGTGTACATGAAAAGTAGGTATTTATCAATAAGTTGAAATTGGTGCACATACCACTAACAACTTTATTAACATATTCTAACTCTCCACTGTAGGTAAAATGAACAAAAGTTAGTCAACCCCTAAAACATTTGAAATTTTAAAGATCAGTGAAATAATTGCCTTCTGAGGCACTACTGTCACCCGCATTGCTGTCTTGTTGTTGAAAACCCTGTTGGGCCTGGGTGTAATCAGTTGGAGGGTTTGTGTTTCTTTGAACACTTCGATTTGGTAAATTTTGTGGACTTGGGCAGCCAGACCTTAGCTCTTGCAGAAATGAAGGCATATTAGTATCAGACTCATATGTTTGGGGACGTTCAATAATATCAGGGAAAGAATATGAACTGCTCATGTACTGAAAATTTGAATCCCCACTTTGACTATCACTACGTCGGGGTGGAAAGGATTGAGGACGCACTGTACCACTTTGTGGTTGTTTTTTAAGCTGGGTCTGCTGTGGGTTGTTATCTGAAGACTGTAGATGATATTGCTGATAGGTACGTTGTACCTCAGCATGTGTAGGCACATTTGGATGAGCTGGTTTCAAAGAATACTTTTGTAAATACTGAGCATGCATAGACTGACCAACATTGCCACTATGTGGCACTGCATGTTGTATAGGAGTACTTGAACGTACTACAGGTTGCTCACGATAAATAATAGTAGGAGGAGGTAAACAGGCAGTAGAGGGAACTTCAGCAACATGATGAACACCACCAGAGGCAGAAGGGATGTGTGCATAAATTGCATCTAACAATGCATGTCTTACACCAAACATATTCGAAGCGGGCACTCTTTCAAGTAGAGGTATCAAACTTTGTGCTAAAGATTGTGCTTCCGACATGGGCTGTTCCTTGCCCTTAATTACAGTCATGCATGTTTTCAGCGACGTCATGAGATCTTCCTCTTTGCTTTTTTTGGTCATTTTTTTACCCCTGCTGTCTGTAGTTTTTCTGGATGTTTTCCTACCAGCACTATCCGAGGTGCCTTCAGTGTCCTCTATAAGTTCCTGTGTTAAATCAACTTCAGTATCCAATTCTTCGGTACGCCTACTTTTCTCCGATGTATCCATAGATAGGATGGAATCATCATCAGAAGAGAATGTAATGTTATCCTGTGTGCTATAAATAAAAGAAAATAAAACATTTAAGGATTGTTTAATAAAAACTGGGGAACAAAAAAAAAAATTGGTATACACTTACAGCCTCATTTCCAGACAAGGCCTGAGGAAAGCCATAATTGCTGAGTGTTTATACGGTTGTCGTTTGGAACGACCGGAGCCACTACGCTGCTCTTTTCGCTCAAGTTTGACCTCTTTTGCAAAATTATCGCGCACATGTCGCCACTTATTCTTCATCTCTGCAACTGCAAAAAAAATAATAGATATATATATATAAATATAAAATGTAGGTGTTCAACAACATTAGGATCATTCAATGATAATTCAAGTTGTTAAGAGTTATCAGACATTTTCTAGTAAAATAGGCACTGCAAGCTCCCAGCATGTCCCTCGCCGCAGCTCTCCCCGCAGCCGTTAACCGCAGCTCCGACCTGCTCCCCGGCAATGACGTCAGGGATACCTCTGGATTGCCCTGTATTGTGCCTGCGCAAATGGCGCTGTCAATGACATCACGTGGGTCGGACCTGGCTGTGCAGGTGCATTACTTCAGTGCCTGTGCAGTCTGTGTCGGAGATGCGGTAACGGCTGCGGGGACATCTGCGGCAAGGGACATGCAGGGAGCTTGGGGTTGAAGGAAGCCCAAGTAAGTAGTGCCGATTTTAATACAAAATGTCTGATAACTCTTTTGAGTGTACTTTTAAAATGCTACACTACAAATGCCCCACCATCATTCTGCTAACACTAAAGCTAGCCATACACCAGTAGATTTGCCATCACAAACGGATAGATCCCTCTGATTGAATCAGATTGAAGATGGAACATATTTTACTGAACACAAGATTGTGAATCGATTTCAGCATGAAACCAATCACAATTTGTGGTAGTTGTGGTACTGCTGCTGCTGCCGCTGCCAAACACCCCCACCCACAAACACACACTACCTGCTTTCGGCCAATACAAGATCCCCCCGACCTTCGCTGTGTAGGGACGTCATCGGGTCTGCACTGAGCAAGCGCAAACCTGTTCAGATGACATCACTACACCACGTGACCCCCGCTGTGGAGTGCAGATGATCCCGAGAAAAGTGGGGAAAGATTGGGGAACATTACTGGGAACCAACTGCAACATATGGAGCATCACAGTTCCATTTCACATGTGGGCATGCAGTATATGGTCAGTGTACAAATCTGCATAATCACTTTCAATTACATCTATCTTTAATCTACCTGACACGCCCAAACAGAACATACAAATCTACTGATAAAAAAAGACATTACAGACTGTAGTAACAGTGACAAACCTGTGTCCTCCTTCTGTTCCTCTGACCAAAGTGGCCAATCTTCAACGAACAGCTCCATGCTGATTACTCTCCAGATTTTGTTCTTTTTATTGGTCTTTTTATAGTCCTCGTTGGCCTTGTCATACAGTGCAGGATGCTCCTGCACCTTTACAATAAGGTCCTCGATGTCTATGTTGATTTTGGGGCCCATTTCTTTTTCTGCTGCGACACAGCTCCTGCTCACGTCCATCCACGCTCCTATCTGGCCCTAGAAAGGAAGTGACAAAGCGGAAGTTGCCTCTTTGCCTTCTGGGACTGATTTTCTGCGTTGAAAACGGATTAAAAACGCACATAGTGTGCGTTTTACATTGACTAACATTGCAACGCATAAAGCTAGCGTCGGCCAAAAAACTGCGCCTGGGTGCAGTGTAACGCAACGCACAAAAACGCTGCGTTATATGTGAAAGCTAAAATGAAAGTCTATGGACTTTCATTTTACCTTGGTTAACGCAAACTTTATCCCTTGCGTTGAAACGCAGAAAATCTGCCCTAATGTGAAAGAGCCCTTAGCTCTTTATTTGTGCTAAGCTTGTAATGATCACTTTTATATGTGCTTTAATTAGTTGTAACCATTAATAGATGCTTTTCCTCCCCAGTCTACACCTCGCTGCAGCTGTCCTTGGCAGGTTTGGCGTCCATATGAATTGTAATGTATAGAGTGCTTAGAGGACCCAATGTAAAACTCTCACTGGGGCCCAGAGCTCCTGAGCTACACTACTGGTGCAGTTTTTCCTCCTGTGTGAAAGTTGGCCTAAGTCTGTTTGGCTTCTTTTATACTGCTGTTCTGAATACAGTACAAGAGAATGAAGGCTAAGCTTCTGAAAAATACAACAGCTATAGCAAGCTCCTTGGTTAGCTGATACTATATAAATCATTTATAAAACACCTGGCAAGAAGCTCAAACAGCGGCCACCTCCTACACTACTGACTGCCTGAGTTGTTCACTGCTATCTTCTTAGACTATGCCAGAACCTTTGGGTAGCTAGCAAGAATTGTGCCTACGTATTAGTACGCTGTTGGTGAGTTGGACCCAGAGCTAGCCGAATGATGGCTCTGCCTGCTGCCGGTAAACTCCAAGTGATGTTAAAAACTAGGAGGCTTAATTCGCGGCCCGGTGATCTTCGGAGCCCTGAATTACTCTTACGCACCCCGTGCTGCAAAACATTGCTGTTATGGGGCGCCTGATTTTCGGCAACCGTCGCTCAGCGCCATGCGCCAAAATCACCTGCTTCGATAATTGTTACAGGGGTTAATGAAATACTTGCTCTCTGTGTTGGAGTGGGGAGAGGGGGCTAGACATAGCAGTGTATACTTGAGTCCTCCATAGCATGTGGAATTATAACCAAAGCTGATTTAATTTTTACTATACTTGGTACATAGATATCTTGAAGAAAGTTTTTTATTTTTTTCAATAAACATTTGCATACTATTTAACCAGTGTTGCCCTGAGCTTACCTGATAGCAGTGAGAGCCACCAAAACAGGAAGTGAGTGGAATTATCGCAAACACATTCCCTCATGCTGACAGCAGTGAAAGCATAATTGCAGTCCTGACTCTCCCTCAGCCGGTGCCATTGAATTGAAAAGAAAGTGTTGACTGGAGTTGGACTTTCATTTCAATTCAGTGTATTAAATAGCCTTTTTAATTGAAATAAATTAGTGAGTATTGTCAGAAAAAGATGTATATATGAAAAGGAAATCTGTGATTTATTGGCAACAGTTAAACAAAGAGAACCACAGAGGCTGCTCTTAAAAGCTCAGCCTGCCTGTATCCTGCAGAGTGATTACATAGATGTCTGGGTAAAATAAATGACTTAACTGATCTCAATGCAGAATATTAATTGAGCGTTTGAGATGAAAGAATGCCTGCGCTTTAGATGCTGTGCAGGAAAACAACAGAGACCTGTAAATTGATATCATTTGTGACGGTTTTGGCATGTAATCGCCCTTAGATGTTTCTTTACAAAGGGATCCATGACCATGATTCCTTCACATGTACAGCAACCTCATCGATTTTCCTTAATTTAATAGATTTTTTTCACGCTGGCATGCATGTTTCACAGGACGAATGACCGGACGAGTCATTTTCCCTGTGTAATAGGAAGCATAAAAGGTTTGATTAAAAAATTGTACAGTGGCTCTTTAAACAGCCCATGCCGTTTGGCACGGCACAATGAAATATGACAATGTACGAGCTGGTGGGCTGGTATTAACATACGAGAAGATTGCCAGGGGAAAAATGTACAGTTAGCACATTGTAAAGGACGGATTCTACAGGAGGTTAGTGTCCTCAGGTATAAGCCCAGTTTATTGGATTTCTCTAGTCATTTTCTGCTGCTATAGTAAAATCTGCTTGATTATAAAGGTTATTAATCCGTCTTTTTTTGGAAAAGGTTGCCTCAGCTTTTTTTTTTTTTCTCTCCTTGGCGCTCGCTAAATGCTTTAAGCTCTTCCAAAATGCCAAGAAAATATTTTCATTGCTGGAAAGCACAAGTGGCAAGTAGAATGAAGAGCTGGCACTAAGTAAGGCATTTTGTAGCTGCTGATAAACACTCCTCTCCTCCCTAGCTTTATGGTGTATTTCTAGTTACTGCATCCAAGCCAGTCAGTATTTCTCGCCATGAGGTCAGACTGAAGTCCATTAGCTGTAGGTAGAAATTGTTTTCATTACATGCTGAAATTTTAATGCACAAATTGAGCTTTGAGTGTCCTTTTTCACACTTACATCACTCTGGTTCGTCTTGTTGCTTTATCTTTTTTTTGGGATAAGCAGGTTCAGTTCTACTTATAATGAATATTACTCATTATACTGATTGATTATAAATATTATATTAAAGAGGCACTGTAGTGACAAGGAAGGATGCAGTACATTCACACTGTGGCTGGGAGCTCAATATGCAGTGCAGAAACCATATGTTTTCTGCACTGTGCGTTTTTTATTTTTTTTGCTGGTGTGTTTTTGTATGCCTTTGCAATTGCGCATTATATTTGCACTCTTCATGCATTCTTTTGTGTTTCAGGTTTGCACTGTTTACTAATCTACTTAATCAATGGCGTAAAATAGAGTACCATATTAAAAAAACTTACTTACATGCTGTAAAAGCGCATTCCTCTGCGTCTCCATTGAGATACATTTTGTGTGTTTTACAGGCATTTTTGAAAATCATTCAGCAAGTTGTGCATTTTCGAAAGTGTAAAAAACACATACAGTGGGTTGCAAAAGTATTCGGCCCCCTTGAAGTTTTCCACATTTTGTCACATTACTGCCACAAACATGCATCAATTTTATTGGAATTCCACGTGAAAGACCAATACAAAGTGGTGTACATGTGAGAAGTGGATTGAAAATCATACATCATTCCAAACATTTTTTACAAATCCATAACTGCAAAGTGGGGTGCGCGTAATTATTCGGCCCCCTGAGTCAATACTTTGTAGAACCACCTTTTGCTGCAATTACAGCTGCCAGTCTTTTAGGGTATGTCTCTACCAGCTTTGCACATCTAGAGACTGAAATCCTTGCCCATTCTTCTTTGCAAAACAGCTCCAGCTCAGTCAGATTAGATGGCCAGCGTTTGTGAACAGCAGTTTTCAGATCTTGCCACAGATTCTCGATTGGATTTAGATCTGGACTTTGATTGGGCCATTCTAACACATAGATATGTTTTGTTTTAAACCATTCCATTGTTGCCCTGGCTTTATGTTTAGGGTCATTGTCCTGCTGGAAGGTGAACCTCCGCCCCAGTCTCAAGTCTTTTGCAGTCTCCGAGAGGTTTTCTTCCAAGATTGCCCTGTATTTGGCTCCATCCATCTTCCCATCAACTCTGACCAGCTTCCCTGTGCCTGCTGAAGAGAAGCACCCCCAGAGCATGATGCTGCCACCACCATATTTGACAGTGGGGATGGTGTGTTCAGAGTGATGTGCAGTGTTAGTTTTCCGCCACACATAGCGTTTTGCATTTTGGCCAAAAAGTTCCATTTTGGTCTCATCTGACCAGAGCACCTTCTTCCACATGGTTGCTGTGTCCCCCACATGGCTTGTGGCAAACTGCAAACGGGACCTCTTATGCTTTCTGTTAACAATGCCTTTCTTCTTGCCACTCTTCCATAAAGGCCAACTTTGTACAGTGCATGACTAATAGTTGTCCTATGGACAGAGTCTCCCACCTGAGCGGTAGATCTCTGCAGCTCGTCCAGAGTCACCATGGGCCTCTTGACTGCATTTCTGATCAGCGCTCTCCTTGTTCGGCCTGAGAGTTTAGGTGGATGGCCTTGTCTCGGTAGGTTTCAGTTGTGCCATACTCCTTCCATTTCTGAATGATCGCTTGAACAGTGCTCCGTGGGATGTTCAAGGCTTTGGAAATCTTTTTGTAGCCTAAGCCTGCTTTAAATTTCTCAATAACTTCATCCCTGACCTGTCTGGTGTGTTCTTTGGACTTCACGGTGATGTTGCTCCCAATATTCTCTTAGACAACCTCTGAGGCCCTCACAGAGCAGCTGTATTTGTACTGACAGTAGATTACTCACAGGTGCACTCTATTTAGTCATTAGCACTCATCAGGCAATGTCTATAGGCAACTGACTGCACTCAGATCAAAGGGGGCCGAGTAATTATGCACACACCACTTTGCAGTTATTTATTTGTAAAAAATGTTTGGAATAATGTATGATTTTCGTTCCACTTCTCATGTGTACACCACTTTGGCGTCAATTCACCAGAGAGGATTTACTAAGAGAAAAAAGGTAGGTAGTTTATCTCATGAGGTATTTTAACACTCTGGAGTCAATTCACCAGTGTGAGAGGACAGAGAGAAAAATGTTCGATAGCAGGGGATAATGGAGAGATATGCATGAGGAAAGTGTGAGAAAGCAGAGAGTTAGGGAATCGGTTTTAATGATTTACATGGGATACTTTTCCTCTCTGTAAGCTTGAAAGTGAAGCATTGTGGGTAGGAGGCGGAGTTTTACCACTACCGGACCAGAGTATTCCTGCCTTTTACTGCCGGATCATATCATAAATCATATCACGAGTGAGTCTGAACTTCTTCATCACCTCTGTCTCAGTAAAATTATCAAGAACTGTTCTCTCACGAAAAATACGAGGGGCGATTAAACAAACCCTCCTCCTGCGCCTTCGTCTCCTCATAATAGAAGCAAGCTCTAAGGCCTAGTGCACACCAGAGCGGTTCGGCTGCGTTTTGCGATCCGCTTGCGGCTGCAGATACGCTAGGGTAATGTATTTCAATGGGCTGGTGCACACCAGAGCGGGAGGCTTTTTGCAGAAACGCATACTCCCGGGCTGCTGCAGATTTTGGATTGCGGGTGCGTTTCTGCCTCAATGTTAAGTATAGGAAAAACGCAAACCGCTCTGAAAAACGGCAGTTCAGAGCGGTTTGCCAGGCGGTTTTTGTTACAGTAGCTGTTCAGTAACAGCTTTACTGTAACAATACATGAAATCTACTACACCAAAAACGCTTCACAAAACTGCAAATGCTAGCTGAAACGCTACAGAAAAATAAGAAAAAGCGTTTCAAAATCTGCTAGCATTTTGCGGATCTGCTAGCGGTTTTTGGTGTGCACCAGGCCTAACAGAGTAAGCTCAAAAGGCTCCATCTTCCACAGCAGCAGCTGCTGTGTGAAAACCACGATATCTCCAGGTTCATTCAGGGGATAAAGAGATGAAAAAATAACGAATGGCCACAACCCCTTTCTTCCCTGGTGAATTGTGATTTGGAGAAAAACTAACTACTAACTATCACTTATTTATCTCATACTTATCTCACATTTATCTCTTGCATTTCTCTCTGTCGATATTTTCCCCTATACTTCTGGAGAATTGCTATTTGGAGATATCACAGGAGGTAAATTACCTCCTAAGAGATAAATAGGTTGGTAACCTCTGGTGAATTGACGCCTTTGTGTTAGTCTTTCATGTGGAATTCCAATAAAATCGATTCATGTTTGTGGCAGTTATATGACAAAATGTGAAAACTTCAAGGGGGCTGAATACTTTTGCAACCCACTGTATATGCGTTTTTACATGCGACCTACAGACTTTCATTAGCGGCAAAAAAAATGCTAGTGTTTTCCGCAACAGTAGTGTTTCTGCGTAGTGTGTTTTCTGTAACTTTCCCATGGCTCACCATGGCTATAGTAGTGCTCATGCTTTGCAGTTTCACGTAATACCAAAGAAATATGAGAACATTTCACAAGGCCTGAAGCTGATCTGAAGGCAAACAGTGGCCTACTCTTGTCATCCTGAATATGAATGTATCTTGTGCATGATCTAAAAAAAGCCTCCTTCACTAAAGAACAGGAAAAAAGACAAATATAGCAACTATCACTTCTGTAAAGTTGCTACAAGCAGTTATAAGAGACTCAGCAATTTCCACTTTTTTTTAGAAAAGAAAAGGTCATCTTAGTATAAGCTTTCAAATTTCCAATTAACAGAAGCACTAATGAGTTCACTAATAAAGATATTGTGCGAAAATTTCTTCAAGCCTCATTAACATATGAATCTAACTTTTCAATACATTCATTAGATCATGACTCCTTTACTAACATTCTAATGATAATTAAAGCATTTTGGCTGTTACATGTATAACTTTAATTTCAGTGCTTCGGTGTTTATAAACCAGTTTTTCCTGAGAGAATCAAGAGGTGCAAATGTGCTTAATGCTGAAATATTTTATGGTTTGCACCTGTACTATTTATACATGTAATTCAGTTCATTTGTGTTATTTGTTTCTTTACTAGCAGTTTGCAGTTTATCATTAATTTTATGATTTAGCATCTTTTTAAGGCATGTTCATCTCAAAGGACCTCTTTTAAACTTTTTTTTTTAAATACCCCTATAAAGCAGCTGGATGAAAAAATCTGTGAAAGTAGGCCATATACGTTCTTTCTAACAGTCATATGTCGAGTTTACATGAGGTGTTTAAAGCATAGAGTTACTATTTTGCTGAACTGCCCAGCAGTCTTGGATCAAGAAGTCCATAGAAGATCTGCACAGTGTAAATTAGGAACCATGTTTTTGATTGTTCCATACATAGGAAGACACCATCTGACTGTTATCTCTAACAATCGTTTCTGGGCCACACAGGGCCACCTTCGTCAAGGCACAGCACAAATCATACTGTCTTGGCAAAAGGGATTTTGTGTGGCACTGAAACGATTGTTGGCAGTAACGGTCAGATGGTATCTTTCTATTTGATGGAACAATAAATGCACAGTTCCTAATGGACAGTGTGTTGACCTTCTAGGGGCATTTGTATTTTGTATTGCTACTCGTCCAGCACCTCTATCCATACTGCCGTAAGATGTGCAATGCTTGGATTGAATATAATAGCTGGACATACCTAGGGACTCTTCAGTGCCCTTATAACATACATGGCCCCCAGCTTTTTTAACCTACTCTCCGTTTTCATGCTCTCTTCCCCAATTTGGAAGCTCCAACTGAATACAGTCAGAGCAGGGTTGCATGCTACGTTTTCTACACACCCCCTCCCCCTCCGATTGCGGTCCCAAATCATCATGGCTTGGAATTTTCAGGGCATGGGGAGTGTGGATACCTTTGTAACTGCACATGCTCAGGATGCTCAAGGCCGAGGCTACAGCTAACATCTGTGGGGGAGCACACAAGAGCATGCACCCTTCATGCAAAGCACAAACACAGAGTAGAGGCCAACTGAGGGGTCACTGAGGTTATGGGGCACTGAAGAACCCCCAAGTATGGCCAGCTCTTATATTTATATTACGTTCAAGTGTTCTTTTATCAGTTTAATTCTCATCTCTTATTGTCAATATTGTTACATGTGTTCTGTGGCTTATACAATTTTAAATGTTAAGGTGCATACAAATGCAAATGCTTGTGAGGGATTAGGGCATCATCCTTTGGGTAACAGATAGTGGGCCGATCATGGGCATCGGTTTTGATGAGAAAGGAGAAGGGACACAGTGCAGCTCCCAGGGGGAGGGATAAAAAGGGAACAATGTAACTGGGGATCACTATTGCTTAAAGGACCACTACCACGAAACATTACATTTTCAAACACCCCCACAGTAGTTACAGCAATCATACAGAATATTCACAGTGTCATTTATTTCAATGTATTGCATGGCCCTTTATACCACAGTTACTTGTTTGTTTACAACCACTGATAAGGCTTCCCCTAAGATGGGTTTATAGATGCAGAAGTCCGTCAGCGCCAATGCAGGGACTGACGTATACAGTACACAGTGTTATATGGATCTTTAAAAGGCCATGCAATACATTGAAATAAATGACACTGTGAATATTCTGTATGATTGCTGTAACTACTGTGGGGGTGTATGAAAATGTAATGTTTCGTGGTAGTGGTCCTTTAA
This sequence comes from Hyperolius riggenbachi, assembly GCF_040937935.1. Classification (NCBI taxonomy): domain Eukaryota; kingdom Metazoa; phylum Chordata; class Amphibia; order Anura; family Hyperoliidae; genus Hyperolius; species Hyperolius riggenbachi. Next base: position 251,609,875 of record NC_090646.1, on the reverse strand, counting down.
GGATCCAGCATTACAGATATTAAAATAAGTACGGGGGACATCTTTACACACACACTCAATCCTTTTCCTCATCAATATTTACGATAGCATGAGTATGCAACTATGGGTTTGGCAGCTATCCATAAATTTAGGGACAGTGCATAAAATGACCTCCTTTCTTTCCCTACTCTTTGTGTGTTTTAACTACTTAAGGACCATAGTAATTGAAATCTAAGCCCTGCTTTGGTGGTCACCTGGCTGGCAGGGCGTAGATTTCACCTTTGGTGGTCACCACTGCAGCGCGCATCCGCTGTTTCTGTCGTCGCTTCCCGCCGATCTCGCCGCTGAAACCCGACGTCTCTTGCCGCAGCTCACTGGCTCTGCCTGTCTCTATGATGGTCGAGCCATGTGAGTTGGTCAGGAGCAGATTTCATTGGCTACTGGCCGTGTCTATCAATGTAAGCCGCTCCCATAGGCTTACATTGATAGATACGGTCAGGAGCCAATGAAAGCGGCCCCTGACCAACTCACATGACTCTACCATCAATGAAAGTGGCTCCTGATCAGCTCACATGACAGCAGAGTAGATGTCTGGAGGATCCCAGCGTGCGGCGGTGACGGTGGTTGCGGCGGGTATGCGCGGCGATTCGTCGGGATTCCGTTGTCATTGTAACAGCGGTCTCTGGTCCTTAAGGGGGCAGGGATCGCTGGTACTTAAGTGGTTAAGGTACGTACAAATGCCCAATTTTTTCGAACAACTTGTCGTCCGATTTGTCGTTTGAATGACATGTTGGACGTGTGTACGCGATGTTAACCGACTGATGATAACTGGTTTGCCCGATCCACTCAGCCGTCCGATCTGTTGGACCAACTGTCGTTAAAACGACTGTTAGGTCCGTACATGTGTACAAGCTACTTTTAGTAGTTTTTCTAACTAAACAACTAAACAGACATTTAAACAACAAGACATTTAATTACTCATTTAATCTAGTCCATTGTTCTATCCAGTCCATTGTCCATTATCAAGTTGGTTAAACAACATGTAAATTAGCATATCAGCCGCTTTGTTGGTCAGTGTGTACATGACGTCTAAACGACTTGTTGTTTGCACTTCAAGTCATTCAAACAACCAGTTTAAACGACAATTAGGTGTAAGGTTGGACGTGTGTATCCACCTTTAGTTTAGGCTTAGACATAGTAGTATGTGGAATGAGGCAATTGAATTACCCATTGGGAAACTAACCTTTCAAAAATTAAAATTTCTTTCCCAGTAAGCAAGCTTGTCAGGAAGAGAATTGTAGGAGGCATTAGCAGTTTGTAATGTGTTAACAATAGCTGTCCAGGCACATCACTTAGGAACAATGGCATGGCAGAGAATGAATAACTGTAATGTAAAAACAATAAGTTGTGACTAAAATTCATTTCAGAACTCAAAGTATCACAGATTGTGGAGAGTGGTGTACCAGGTATAAACTACAGTACTTCAGTACAATAGCTGCTGTTTTATAAAGAAGTCTTGAAAAACAAGTGAGTTCTATAAAACTATTTTAATATTCATGCATAGTGAACATTCTAGAACATTCTGCATTTTTTTAAATTTTAAGATTTCAGTTACACTTTAAAATTCCCCCGCACATTTGAAATGAGGAAGCCACTGGTTAAACATGCCCTTATATTATGTGAAAAATCCATCTACCTTCCTACTAAGGATGAGTGAGAACAGTTTTGCAAGAAGTGAAACTGTACCCGCGTGTGTTTGAGGAGGGGGCCACTAGCCGTACCAGGACTTGGCAAAATGAAAACTTACAGAGATATACAGTATATCATAGAGTAGATCTCTTACTTTCACATGAAAATTAAATGAAAGTTAAAGCAAACCTGAAATGAAAAATAAACTCATAAGATTAATAGATTGTATCTGTAGTCCTAATCCTAAATAGGTCTTTCCATAGTGTTATTTTGTATCAAAAGGATAACATCTACCTTTTAAAAGTTGTTAGTGTCTCGCGTAAAAAGATGAGCAAAAATGTTTTCGCCATGAAAATGACAAATTCACATATTTTTAGGTTTTTAAAAATTTGTGTCCTAGGTGCACCACGTGGCAAAGTTGGCTATTTTCCCTTTTCTTTGTATACTCTCAAAGTTTAGCTTTGCACTCATTTGTTTGTTTTTAATTTTTTTTATTGTGGCACATATACAACATATCAGTCATATACAGGGTGGGCCATTTATATGGATACGCCTTAATAAAATGGGAATGGTTGGTGATATTAACTTCCTGTTTGTGGCACATTAGTATATGTGAGAGGGGGAACTTTTAAAGATGTGTGGTGACCATGGTGGCCATTTTGAAGTCAGCCATTTTGAATCCAACTTTTGTTTCTTCAATAGGAAGAGGGTGTGACACATCAAACTTTTTGGGAATTTCACTAGAAAAACAATGGTGTGCTTGGTTTTAACATAACTTTATTCTTTCATGAGTTATTTACAAGTTTCTGACCACTTATAAAATGTGTTCAATGTGCTGCCCATTGTGTTGGATTGTCAATGCAACCCTCTTCTCCCACTCTTCACACACTGATAGCAAAACTGCAGAAGAAATGCTAGCACAGGCTTCCAGTATCCTTAGTTTCAGGTGCTGCACATCTCCTATCTTCACAGCATAGACAATTGCCTTCAGATGACTCCAAAGGTAAAAGTCTAAGAGGGTCAGATCGGGAGACCTTGGGGGCCATTCAACTGGCCCACAACGTCCAATCCACTTTCCAGGTAACTGTTCATCTAGGAATGCTCGGACCTGACACCCATAATGTGGTGGTGCACCATCTTGCTGGAAAAACTCGGAACATGCCAGCTTCAGTGCATAAAGAGGGAAATACAACATCATGTAGCAATTTCGCATTTCCAGTGGCCTTGAGGTTTCCATTGATGAAGAATGGCCCCACTATCTTTGTACCCCATATACCACACCATACTATCAATGTTTTTGTTCCAACAGATTTGGAGGGATGTATTCAATGTGGGTTAGTGTCAGACCAATAGTGGTGGTTTTGTTTTTTAACTTCACCATTCACATAAAAGTTTTGCTCATCACTAAACAAAAAATTCTGCATAAACTGAGAGTACTGTTCCAATTTTTGTTTTGCCCATTCTGCAAATTCAGTGCACCGATCTGTTTCATCCTCGTTGAGATGCTGCAGTAGCTGGAGTTTGTAAGGGTGCCATTTGTGAGTAGCTAATATCCACCGAAGGGATGTTCGACTAATGCCACTCTCCAGTGACATGCGGCGAGTACTACGCTGTGGGCTCTTGCTGAATGAAGCTAGGACAGCCACTGATATTTCTTCATTAGTGACATATTTCATGCGTCCACATTTTGGCAAATCCAACACTGAACCAGTTTCACAAAACTTAGTAAGCAGTTTACTAACTGTAGCATGGTGGTCTCGTAGAGTGTCTTGCATTGAAATCTGCTGCAATGACCCGGTTAGGCCCGGTTCACATTAGCGGTGGCCGTCCGGAATCGCCGTGCCGGAGCCGGACCGCTTGCAGAACGGACGGAACGGACGCACGGCATAGCAATGAAAGCCTATGCGTCCGTTCACATGCGACCGTTCTGCCGGACCGGATCCGGACTCCGGCGTCCGTTCCAACATGCGCTATTTTTTGGTCCGGCTCCTCCGGCAGCCGTATCCGGGGCGGAGCCGGACTGCACCATCCGGCCAATACAAAGCTATGAGAACCGGAGAGCGCACAACACACTGGCTAAAAATCCGGATGTTCTACCCCACTTCCTATGCGTATTGAAGCGGCGATTTTGGATGGGGACACATGGGCAAGCATTTTGGAGTGGAGCAGCAGTGATTTTAAACGTGCTGGAGATGTTGGCAGTATGTCGGAGGTGGAGGTGAGTGCTAAACAGCGGAGGGCCTGATTCCACAGGTCCACCTTCTGCTGACCTCCCAGACCCCAACATTTTTATTCCTTTTCTACTATCTTTTGCCAAACGGATCCGGATCGCATCCTGATGAACACCTGATGCAAACTGACCGGATCCGGATCGGATCCGGATCAGAACCGTACGGTTCCGATCCGGATCCGGTCCGGATCCGGTCAGGTCATCCGGTCCGTTTGGCAGAGAACCGCAAGTGTGAACGGGGCCTAACTGCGTTCACTAGACATCAACACAATTTCTATCCGCTCCTCACGTGTTAATCTCGGCGACATGTCAACGGCTGTAAACAAAGAGAAACTTGTAAATAACACATGCAAGAATAAAAAACCAAGCACACCATTGTTTTTCTTGTGAAATTCCCAATATGTTTGATGTGTCACATGACCCTCTTCCTATTGAAAAAACTAAAGTTTGATTCAAAATGGCCGATTTCAAAATGGCCACCATGGTCACCACCCATCTAGAAAAGTTTCCCCCCTCACATATACTAATGTGCCGCAGACAGGAAGTTAATGTCACCAACCGTTCCCATTTTGTTAAGGTGTATCCATTTAAATGGCCCAGCCTGTATAAGTGTATAGTGCTACGGGAAAGATAACATACATACTGTATCTAAACTTGAGCATTCAACAGGTCAAAATAAAAAGAGATCTAGTAGTAAAAAGAAAATGTAAAAACTTTTGCACGCATTTGTGGGAGAAAGCTTTAGCTTTTTGTCCTAAGTTTTCTCTCAGGAGATACCGTAATTCATATTCTGTTTAAAACAACTTTTCAACACCTTGCAATTGAAAAAGTACCAGAAAGTAGGTGAAAAATTATCATTATTAGTAGATCAAAATGATTCTGATTATTGTCTCTATAGGCTACGGAGGCCCTTTTGTAATCAGTCACAAATCTCCCATTGTATGCTGGGAGTTGTAGGCATATTCTCTGACATCAGTTTAAAGTGAACACATTCCAAAAATGCATAGTGACACATGCAGGCTCAACTTGACATGTATCGAGAAAGAAAAGAGGCAGAGAGGGCTGGGCAAATCTGAATCATTATTCTAAAAAGGATGCAAAGTCTAATTCTTGATTTAAACCAACGGGGGTCAGCGTTTTTAACTTAAAAATCCACCGACTTTCAGCCTGTAGCAAAAGTTTTTTCACATTGCCACCTCTCCGTGGACGATATTGTTTATATATATAGCTTTCATCATTAACGATTTTGGATTTGCATTGTGACATTGGGCAAAGTGAACAGCCACAGGATTATCTTTGTCTTCATCCTCGATATTACAGACATGTTCATGTTTTTCCAATATATCTTAATCTGCATGGACAGCTCAACATATATCCATATACAGTATAATCTGTATTGCATGTCATAAAGTTTTAAATATTATATCTCTTGAGATGTCTGCTGTTCCAAAACTCATCTGTCTGCTCCACATGTACACATATTGAGCAGCGTCCACATCTATGCATTCCCAATGGCATGGCTCTCATAGACAACCAATTAACCTCCTGCCGCCCGCGTCACGCCAGTAGGCGTGGCCGCGGCGGCAGCCCCAGGACCGCCTAACGCCTGGGGCTCTGTTTAGCATGAGATCGCGCGCATGGTGCGCGCGCATCTCATGCTCGGAGGGCGGAGCTCCGCCCCGCCTTCAGTCTCCAAGCGGCTATTGCCGCTCGAGAGACTGTTAGACGGCGATCACGCCGTCTATTTACTTGGTGCAGCGCTGCGATGAGCAGCAGCGCTGCACCGGGGACAGCCATGTGACACGGCTGTCCCCATGGGGGACAAGAGAGCGATCGGCTCTCATAGGCAGAAGCCTATGACAGCCGATCGCCATAATTGGCCGGCTGTGGGGAGGGAGGGAGGGAAGGAATAAATTTAAAGGAACAGGGGATTTTAGAAAAAAAAACCTAACAATAATATTTATTAAAAAAAAAATAAACATATGGGGAGCGATCAGACCCCACCAACAGAGAGCTCTGTTGGTGGGGAGAAAAGGGGGGGGGGGGATCACTTGTGTGCTGAGTTGTGCGGCCCTGCAGCTTGGCCTTAAAGCTGCAGTGGCCAATTTAGCTAAAAATGGCCTGGTCACTAGGGGGGTTTAGCCCTGCAGTCCTCAAGTGGTTAAGATTGGAAGGAGGGGGTTTCTTCTCTGCCCCATAATCGGCTTTTACTAAATAGTCCCCCAGATTTCTTGCTCTACGTGCAGTTAACAGAGGGCAAGGACCTACAATTTGTGCTATTTTTGGATCTGATAAAAGGATATTTCAACGTTTTTCAAGAATCCCCTCTGCCTGAATCTCTTTGTCAAATCTTGTGCTAGATGCGTGTAGTAATGTGTTGCCAGCTGTTTCCTTGCGGTAGGTAGAATTACATAAAGATCCCCCTCCCTTCTAATTCTTAGATCTAAAAACGTAATTTCGTTCAGATCATGTGTATAAGTGAGTCAGATTTTTCTATTGTTATCATTCAACTCACCTAGAAAGGTCAGGAGGGAAACCCCGTCCACCCCTCCAGACCAGGAGGACCTACACTATTTTACCTTATTAAATGAAATGTTTACCATATATACTTGCCTATAAGCTGACCCGCGTATAAGCTGAGGTACCCACTTTCCCATTAGAAACCAGGAAAAAGTGATTGAGTCTCATATAAGCCCCTCCCCAGTATAGCCCACTCAACAGTAGCCAGATGTGCCCCCAATACAAGTCATCCCTTCTCCTCATACCCAGATGTGCCACAAAGATGATACAGCTTTGTCTCAGGACGCCACTACATGGCATCATAGATATGAGACACAGTGATTGCCACACAGGAAGAATCCCCGATCACTGCACCGCTGACAGGTTGCTTGCATGCTCCGCTCCGCAAGCCAGGGGACACAGGTAGTCTTGGGCAGTGCACTCTGCACAACATATTGCAGGGGATGAGGACATGGACACAGCAAGGAGCCAGCTGGCAAGTGCATCACTACTAGTGCACTATCCTTACACTGCTCTGCCAGTAACAAAACCTGCTCCACCGTCTGTTTTGCTCCACTGACTCGCATATAAACTGAGGGGGTAAATTTTCAGCACATTTTTTGTGCTGGAAAATTAGGCTTATATGCGAGTATATACAGTAATTTTATGCAGTCCATTAAATATCTTAACAGAGTACACTGCAACACCAGTCCCACAAGCCCAATGCAAAGAGCCTTATCCAAGCCATTAACACTATTGAACGACAAAACCATGTATAATAGCAGTCTGCATGTTAAAATATAAGGCCCTATAAAATGAATAGGCGTGACTTACAGTGGCATAATGGACTGACGGACATATTCCGTAGTCCATGGGGTGGCATCATCTATCTCTGGTGAGTGAAGGCCTCAAAGCTGGCTGGTTTTCTGCAGATGAGAAAGATGACTCACCAATCCATCATTCTGCAAAATATTTCATTGAGGATTTACAACTCAGGAATAAGCCAAGAGCCTATTACTCACTTTACATGAAGACAATCTTACATTAAAGTATAGAATAATAAATTGCTGTATAAAACTTCAATCCAGTTATAGTAATGCATTGTGCACCACCTACTGAGCAAAATACAGTCTTCTATTTGACTCTAAACATCAGGGTAGACCAGTGTTATATGCAGAAAGGTCTCATTACTTATTCTGCTTGTTATCGAGCTCTCTCTTCATTGTATCATGCTTCTGCTACATGCTGGATTATTAAGCATCACTATGCTGAAATGCAGAGATCACATACACCCTTTTTATCTTTTCAGCACTTCTACCATTTGTTTTTTGTCCTTGATCAAAATAAACAGCAGGGAAGATAAAACAATTGCAGAGAAAGGAAAGATATAGTTCAGTGTTAAAGGGCGTGCTGCATTTATTTTATTTTTAATGTTCATATTCAGTTCAAAAATTGATATTTTAAAAGTATTATTAAGTAAATATAAATATTGCTTAGAAATACATAAAAAGCGGACCTCAGGTGTAAAAATAAAACCCACACTTTGAGCACAGGCAGCAGACGTTATAAAACAGTGGCAACAAGAAAACGGACCACTTCTTACATAAAATTCAGGTTTTGTTGGTTAGCTATGCCCCCTTTCTGAAAACTGCCATGCAAAGACTGTTAAGAAATTGTGCTTGATTAACTAAACCGTGGTAACTCGTTTTCACGCGCAATTGCAAATTTGCGATTGCGTGCGAAAATTTGCGATTGCGCATGAAACTGCTAGCGCCGCTGTGGTATGAGTTATCACGGTTTAGTGAGTCAAGCCCCTTGTGTCATCTGTGGGTGGGAGGGGCCTCATAACGTGGCCTGAGGGGTACTCTGCTTCTACCTGTGCAATGGCCTGAGGGGTACTCTGCTTCTTCCTGTGCAATGGCCTGAGGGGTACCTGTGCAATGGCCTGAGGGGTACTCTGCTTCTACCTGTGCTTTGGCCTGAGGGGTACTCTGCTTCTTCCTGTGCAATGGCCTGAGGGGTACCTGTGCAATGGCTGAGGGGTACCTGTGCAATGGCCTGAGGGTACTCTGCTTCTACCTGTGCTTTGGCCTGAGGGGTACTCTGCTTCTATCTGTGCCACTGAGCCAGCCTGACTAAGAGAGGAGAAGTGAAGAGTGAAGTAGTGCAGTCCAGCCACAATATGTAGCAATGCAAAGCTGCCACAGTGCCTCCCTGCTGCTTAATGAAGTCAGCAGTTGCTGCATTGGGTGAAAAAAAAAGAGGAGTAACAGTCATAGTTTGAATCATTAAGACTCTTTTTCTTTGTGGAATTTATAGCGGAGGTCCACTTTAAGGCTACTTTCACACCAAGGCGTTGCGTTTTAGGGGACGCTAAGGTCGCATAACGTGCCCCTAACGCAACCCGTGGTGGTGTTGAAGTTGGACGTCAGATTGAGCCGCATTATGCGGCTCTCAAAGCAGCCCCTCCAGGATAGTGATGAGAAGTCCGGATCTTTTTAAGGATTCGGATCATTCGAATCGGATCATTGAAAAGATCCGGATTTTTAAACCGAATCATTTGAATCATTTTACTAGAGAAGTAGACTGGGGGTAAAATGACTAGCAGGACAGGACTTTCCCTGCACTGTACATTCTGTATGTTCCTGTTTCTTCCAGACAGACATCCACTGTGAACCAAATCTTTCATTGTGATGATCCGAATGATTCGACTCACAAAAAATATCCGGATCAAATGATTGAATTCATGATCTGGACAACACTACGAGTCCCACCACGAGTCACCACAGTGCAGTGAATATTAATTAGCCATGTGGCTAGTCACTGAGCATGTGCAAACAATCTAACGCAGCTCTATAGGGGTATAACGTACAGCATGCTGCACTTTCATTTAACGTGCAGCGTTATACCCTAACGCACATTGATTTTACAGTCCTGTGAGTTAGGCTGCGTTACTGGCTGCTGTAACGAGGGACTTTAACGTCCCACTGTGAAACCAGCCTAAGTTGTGCAAAATGCAGACAACAGGTGGAATGCCAGCAGAAACGGAAGATTCAAGCAGGCAATATACTTGTGGTTTCCTGCACTACGAGGAACGCACTCCCTCGGACATCCTATGCAATATTCTGACCTGTTCACATTGTCTGCATTTTAACCTGCGCTGTTAAAAAGCTTGTTGTTGTTTTCTTTACATGTGGCATTTGTTTTTCACACGGCAAGCTGCAGTGCTATGACCAATGTGAACCTCCCAATTTGAGGTTGCATTGGGTGCCTGTGCGACTGCGTTCTGCGTTGCAAGGGTGAGTGTATGCCTTCCCTCTAAGCACTAGTCCTTCTTCCCGTAATTTTCAATTTTATTAAAAGTTAATAAGCCGTGGTAAACTGCAAAAAAAAAAATCCCTAAGAGGTACATCTCTGAATCTGCAGGCTTTAATTAGCATATTCAATATTACAGTTCATAAAAATGCAAATAGAAAAATACTGAACAATTATGGTTTGTTGGGAAGGATTGCCAGGTAAAAGGATTGCAGCACAACTCAGGTTTGTAAAGTTGCATCTGAACAAACCACAACACTTTGGGAACTATTTATTTTGGACAGAAGAGACCAAAGTGTTTGGCCGTAATGCACAGCATCATATTTGGGGAAACCAAACATAGCATATCAGCCTAAACACCTCATATTAAATGTGGAGCAACATGGTGGTGGAGAAACCTGGGCATCCAAAAGTTATTGAATCAGTTATGAACTCCTTTGTGTGCCAAAGTGCAAATGTGACCCATCTGTGCACAAGCTAAACCTTGGCCAACATTGTAAAAGAAAGGAAAAAACACAGAGCCCCCAATAGTGTATTATTGATGATAAAGGAATGCCAAGGTAGCAGCAATTAGAAATATACTCACAAGTATGGGTTGCTGGGTAAGGCAACCACTTAAAGCACTTATGGGGATAGGCTAAAAAGTCGCTCTCTGTAGAAGGAAAGAAGGAATATTCACCCATCCACCAGGTGGATAACAATAAATGCAATGGAAACAGGCGCCAGCAGAGTAAAAATTTATCATAGGTAAAAACAGATAAAAGTTGGGGGGCAAGGGTGGACTTACCTCCCCAAAACCAAACACAGCCACTATGTATGGTTTAAATAAGATTTAATTCATACTCCATTTGTTCTGGAATACGAATTAAATCTTGTTTAAACCATACATAGTGGTTGTGTTTGGCTTTGGGGAGGTAAGTCCACCCTTGCCCCCCAACTTTTATCTGTTTTTACCTATGATCGATTTTTACTCTGCTTGGCCAAAATTGGGTCATGAATGAGTAAATTGCCCTATGCGCACAAATGCTCAACAGAATGGCTGAAAAAGAAGAGAATCAGGGGTGTTACCCATTCAAAGTCATGACCTCAACCTGATTGAAAGGCTGTGGTGTGATCTTATGAGAGCTGTGCATAAATGAATGTCCACACATCTGAATTAACTAAAGCAATATCATAAAGAAGCAATATTGTCAAGAAGAGTGTGACAAAATTCTTCCTCAACAATGTGAGAGACAGATAAGTCATGCAGAAAATAATGACTTCAGGTTATGGGTGCTAAGAGTGGTTCTATAAGCTATCAAATCACGGTGTATACTGAGTCTTTCACACGTAGTTTCCCCATTTTGTCTTAACTTTTATTAAATAACAATGCAGTGACCAGTGGAATCTGTTGTGTGTTGTTGTACACCTGAGGTTAGAGTTGAATAATTGCAGAACTCCTTAGGGATCAAATGATTTTTATTATGTCCTAATACACAAAACCTTGGGTCTGGGGTGTATTTTCTTCTCTTAACTCTAGTAACTGATGGTGTTTTAAGAAACTTTATTACTCTACCTGGCGACCTAAGCCCGTTTAAAAACGGCTCTAGGTCTTGCCCTCCTCTCTTGGCCCCGTCCTCCCCTGCAAGCCGCGCGTCAGTGTCTATGCGGCCCTGCTCATGCGCAGATTGAAAAAACACACACACGGGGACATGGGACGCAGAGACACTTAGGTTTTATTAGGTAGGATACCCATCACCATGGTGCCAAACTCATTAGTTTAGGTGGAAATTTTACATACATTAGCTGTGAATAAGGTGATTAGATAGAAACGTATTATCTTCTCACCCACCTGCAGGAAATCCAGGTAGGTGGTGACATGCGGCCAGGTTGTTGGTAACAGCCATAGTCAAACTAATGGGGATTGGTACTAAATCTAATACTGTAATCTGTCAGTGTGATCACTATATCTTCAGGCAAATGCAATTCCCTGTGCACATAAGGTTACCTATAATAAGTGACAAGAAAAAAAAAAAACCTGCTAACATTCAAATTAACAGGAAGAGAAAGAAACTGAGCCAATCAGCTCTGACAGCTAATCTCATCTGCATGGCGCCAAGCTCATTAGTTTAGGTGGAAATTTTACATAAAGTAGCTGTGAATAAGGTGATTAGATAGAAACGTATTATCTTCTCACCCACCTGCAGGAAATCCAGGTAGGTGGTGACATGCGGCCAGGTTGTTGGTAACAGCCATAGTCAAACTAATGGGGATTGGTACTAAATCTAATACTGTAATCTGTCAGTGTGATCACTATATCTTCAGGCAAATGCAATTCCTTCTGCACATAAGGTTACCTATAAAAAGTGACAAGAAAAAAAAAACCTGCTAACATTCAAATTAACAGGAAGAGAAAGAAACTGAGCCAATCAGCTCTGACAGCTGTTGATAAATGAGTTTGCACCTGATTAATTAACCAGCAGGCAATACTACTGCACCTGCGTAGATCGGGGCCGAGAACGGGAGCGTGGAGCAGTGTGGACTTGCTGCGAGGGACATACACACTTCTAAGGGCTGGAAGAAGCCCTAGGTAAGTAAATCTGAATACATTATTCTCACCTCACAACTCCTTTAACCACTCAATGACAACCAGACTTATAAAAACATCCTGGAGCCATTAAGAGGCTCTAGCAGGACGTTTTTATAAGTCAAACAATGGTGCTGCCGCTGCGCTTGCACGTGCGTTCCTGCACGCGTGCACGTGAGATTAGTGAGAAAGAGAAAAACACATAGAAAAAATAAACCTTTATTTCCAAATAATATATTGTCACCATACTTTGTACTGGGGACATAATTAAAATGTTGTGATAACCAGGACAAATAGGCAGATAAAATGTGTGGGTTTTATGTACAGTAGCAGTGTTTATATTAAAACTATAGCGGATGAAATTGGAGAAATATTTTTTTTCCTTGTTTTTCCCTTAAAATGCATAGAAAATAAAGTAATTACTGAAAACAAATATCAATCCCAAAAAGCCTAATTGGTGGTGAAAAAACAAGCTATAGATCATTTCATTGTGATTAATAGTGATTAAAGAGAGTCTGAAGCGAGAATAAATCTCGCTTCAGACCTCATAGTTAGCAGGGGCATGTGTGCCCCTGCTAAAACGCCGCTATCCCGCGGCTTAACGGGGGTCCCTTCACCCCCAAATCCCCTCCGTACAGCGGGGGAGCGCTTCCTGGTTGGGGCAGGGCTAACCGCCGCAGCCCTGCCCCACGCGCGTCTGTCAGACGCGTATCTCCGCCTCTCCCCCGCCCCTCTCAGTCTTCTTTCACTGAGAGGGGCGGGGGAGAGGCGGCGATGCGCGTCTGATAGACGCGACTGGAGGCAGGGCTGCAGCCGTTAGCCCTGCCTCCAGGAAGAGAAAATTGTACGACCAACTTGCGACCAAGTCTTGCGGGGGTGGGTTTGGGGGTGAAGGGACCCCGTTTAGCCGCGGGATAGCGGTGTTTTAGCAGGGGCACACATGCCCCTGCTAACTATGAGCTCTGAAGCGAGATTTATTCTCGCTTCAGTCTCTTTAAGCTATTGGCAAATGAAAGGGATGAGAACTGAAAGGTGAAAATTGCTCTCGTCCGTTACAGTAAAAACCCCTTTGGGGCGAAGTGGTTAAGCAAAGGGTTAAAGTATATCACTAAAGACTAAGGTGTTTTATAGCAGTTTTTACTGTGGTTTATTAAAATGCAGCACAGTGTGTCTGTGTTGAGGTACTGCCAATATAAATGGACTAGTGAGGGGTGTATAGTATAGTCTGCCTATATTTTCTTATTCTACTTTAGCTGCAATATGACTACTGGGCTGACAGGTTTTATTCCTTACTCAGCCTGCAAATATTTCTCTTATGCTTTGCTATGGCAGTACTGGATATATCAAGCTTAACATGGGGAATATTTATTAGGTTAATGTGGAAGATGTGATTATTATTTTTATGGCAGGTGTAACGTGGCATCTGCATATGCTGATCAAAGTAATTTATGTGCTTGATGCATCTTTTTAATACAGTAGCTGCTTGGACTATTTAAAGTATAGGGGATTGGAGCATATAAAATAATGCTGTATTGACTGAAGCATGTGCCCAACACTCTTCTATGTACAGTCTACTGTTAGGCCCGGTTCACATTAGCGTTCGCTATCCGGATTTTCCGGATCTGATCCGGACCGCATACTGTACAAACGGAACGAACGTTCCGCATAGCAATGTAAAGTCTATGCGGACGTTCACACGCGTCCGTTCCATACGTACCGGAGCCGAATCGGATCCGGACTCCGGACTCTTTTCCAACATGCGCTATTTTTTGGGTCCGGATCTCCGGCCCACGCACCCGGACCGGAGCCAGACCTGAGCCTGACAGCACCATCCGGAACACAGAAACCAATGGGGAACAGAAGGCACAGAACACACTGCCTACAAAAACCTGATGTTCTACCCCACTTCCTATGCGTATCCAAGCGGCCATTTCGGATGGGGACACATGGGCCAAGCATGTCTGGAGTGGAGCAGCAGTGACAGACGTGCTGGAGCTGTTTGGCAGAATGACGGAGGTGGAGGTGAGGCCTACAGCGGAGGAACCTGATTCTACAGGTGCACCTTCTGCTGACCCCAACATTTTTTTCTTAAAATTTCGCTATTTTTTGCCCACGGATCTGAATGGCAGCCTGATGCATGCCTGATGCAAACGGACCGGATCCGGATCGGAACCGTACGGTTCCGGTCCGGATCAGGTCCTGATCCGATCAGGATCCGGTCCGTTTGCATGGCAAAACGCAAGTGTGAACGGGGCCTTACTTCTAGTTTGTCCTCCTATTTTCACCACTGCTGCTGCTGCAACACTAGAGGTGCTTCCACAAAGAAGAGTACTCCAGCACCTGCCAGTCACCATCTTGTCCTCTCATTGGTGAAGATAGCGTTCATAAGTGCCTGAACAGCCCGCCACTCCCAGTTGTCCCCCAGCATGACACCCATGAGAACACTTGTGTGTATGCACATGTGTGTGTGGTGGATGGTAGCAGTTTGGTGACAGTCAGGCCCCTTACCCACACTTGCATTTTTTGCTGCTATTTGCTGCAATGTGATCCGGCGCTTAGTCAGGGATATCAGAAGTGCATAGACTGCACTGTCTAATGTCCCCATCCATGTGCTGCACTTCACAGCAGTATCGTAGCGCATGGTTGTGGACGAAAGTACGCAAATGCAGTGCGATTTCTATTTGTTCACATTAGGCAACACAGATGGCCGTGGGTTCAGAACGCAATGCACATGATCGCATGTAATTTGCATTGCCGTGCGCTTTGCTGTGGATCCTGCGCTGTATTTTGTCAAAAATGCATCACATCGTACTGCTGTACAGCGCATAAAGTCTGAACGTCAGACAGTGCAGTCTATGCAGAGCTGATATTCTTGCTTGTCACACACCATACATATGTATAGTCTGAAGGAGGCCCAACGGAATGGAATTGCAAGCACATTGCCAAAAAATTGCATCGGAACGGAGGTATAGTGCATTGCATCAGCACTTTTGTTTCCCTGTCGGGAAGGGGCCTAATAGACTGCATAGAAGTTAGCCTAATGTCCCTTCAACGTGAATAGGTGGCGTAAAAGCACACGTTATAGGAACACTATTGATTAACATGTTTTTTTTCAATTGAGATAGGAAATGTTTGGGAAGTGCTGCTAAGTACTGGTGTATACATTTGACTGCTTATCTATTTGATTACTGTTATCTAATTCCTTACACGTATTCCTTCACATATTTCTGATGGCAGGCTGCTGAAATTCTGACGGCAAACTCAGCCATGAGGGGAGGGGGGAAATTCCCTCACAGTGTATCTGTTAACCCTGTGTGTGCAGAGTGCTCAGTCAGAGACAGGCAGAGCTTTCTCACACAGAGAGCTGAGGAATTGTATCTTATGTGCAACATAAACATTTGTAATTGTGTGTGTGAACCCTGATACCTGACAGGCTTTTCATATAACTCTGCTTCAATATTACACTGTTCTTAGCCTGTCAGACTGCAGAGATTCATACCTTTGCAAATGAGACATTCCAAACGCAGCTAAAATCTACACACAATGAATTACAGCTTTTGCATCTAATATATAACATTTAAAGTAGCAAAATGTTTACACAGCTACTTAGACATTATTTGTACATTGTCATTTTCGAACACTTGGTTTCATAGGGTTCCTTTAAGGATGCTCATACTAAACTGATGTAATGGAATTTTGTAAACCCTAGCAAAAGTACTTGGAAATTGTTTATTTTTTCAAATGTGGCTTATTTATCTTTTCTGGATGTCATATGATGGCTCATGAAACCTTTGAAAATGCCCATACACTTTAAAATCTGGTGTGCTAGAGTCGGCTTCTGGCGTAATATGAAGAAATGGTTTTATTCACACTTGAACTATGCATGTCTAATTTAGAGACTTCAGTAAAATGTCAAATTTTAATGAAAAAATCCTTTGTGTAAACAGTGCTTGACATAAGCTCCCCAGATCTGGCCAGACACTTCTGCGTTGGGTTTGACATCATGACACAGGACCCCATAAAACAGTCCATTGGTGTGTGCAGCACAGCAGTACATTATGCCTCTGTTATCCCGGGAAGCTGGGTTAATCTCTGCTAAATCCCAAAGTAATTTAGGCTCTTACTGATGCTTCAGACATTTCCTTGGAAAGCATGACAAATGATCAGGATTTAGATAAACCTTGTCACTGTTATCTCATTTTGAAGTGCTTTTTTGCAAAATTTGATCTAATATGTAAATATTATTAGCAGATTTATTTTTCAAATGCTGAGAACGGCAGAGGGTCATAACATGCAGAAACATCACGCTAAGACGACATATTACATATCAGGGATTCTCTTTTCAGAATATGCCTCTCTCCATCGCATTCACAGTTTGTTTTACACAAAGAATTTTCAAAGGATTAATAAAGAAATGCCAGCGTAATGAAGAATGCTTGAATGAGTCAGCTCATTGCACAGGTATACACAGATATGCAAAAGCAATCATCTGAGATTGCTGTAGTCAACTGGATTGCATGTCAAATAAACTGGTCCAAGTAAGTGTTTGGTAGCCATACACTGTCCACTCCTTTGCTATTACCTGCACACTTTGCCAAGGTTACACTTTTGCAGCAGTGTAGCACTCTGAAAACTGCTACTTTAAAGAGGAACTGTAGTGGAAATGGCATTGTCATTAGTAGCCCTGTCGCTGTGTCCTCCAGTGCCCCTGAGTCCGTGCGTTGTGCCTGGCGCATATGCATGGCACACAGACGGACTTCAAACAGCAAGGAGGACGGGCACGGGGGTGGGGGGGGGGCAGGTGATGTTTGCAAGCGGGTTCATGCGCACATCAGTGCACACATGTGGCTCGCAAACGTGCATAGGTGTGGGTTGCTCCTGTGCGCATATTGCATGAGGGTAGAGACGTGGCCGAGGTCTAGCGCCCGTTTTTCAATAGGTGGGCCTTTCAACTAGTATTGCGTAAAATTGCTTATTGTTTGCAATATTCATTTATAGATTATTTAGTCAGTGTTTGACCATTGTAAAATCTTTCTTCTCCCTGATTTACATTCTGAAATGTATCATGACATCTGGTTCCGACATCTTTAGTTCGGCCAGGTGATCTGTGCAGAATGTTTGCTTCAGAGAATTTTATGCACAGAGGTAGATATTGCTTGCTTGGCAGTTGGAAAAATTGTTTTTTCCCACAATGCATCAGGCTTCACAAACAGCAAACTGTCAAGATCATGGTCATCACATCACACTGTGGGAGGGGTTTCACCACAATATCAGCCATACAGACCCCCCTGATGATCTAATTGAGAAGAGGTAAAGATTTCTTGTGGGGAAGGGGGTATCAGCTACTGATTGGAATGAAGTTCAATCCTGGGTTAAAGTTCCTATTTAATAGGTGGTGCCCAAAGTGATCACTTGGTGTTTATAGAGACTTTAAAGAGGAAGGCGAAAAAACCCTTACAAGGCAGGGGCTAATTGGACCATGCCTTGTAAGGGTTTTTTCGCCTTCCTCTGGGTCAACAGGGATATGTGAGGGAGCAGGCTGGTGTTGTACTTTATACTGGTTGAACTCGATGGACGTATGTCTTTTTTCAACCAAAATAACTATGTAACTATGTAACTATACCTTCACTTAAGTACAACAATCTATATGACATATGACATTGCTACACAATCAAAAGCCCAAAATGCCAATTGCAGGCAAAGATGACATACTGTAAATCTCTACCAAGCGGGGCCGGGCCGAGGCATAGGCTGGAGAGGCTCCAGCCTCAGGGCGCAGTGTAGGAGGGGGCGTACAATTCATTGAGTTGTCATTCCTAATTGTGTTTGAAGCACAAAGAAATAAGAAAAGGGGATACATGGCAGTGACTGCAAGCCAGATAACTAGAGATTAAGGTGTTGGGGAGGTTGGGGCCCTGGGGCACCTATTAATCTAATAGCAATCAGTGTGTGACAGCTGGGGTGGGAGGGATGGAGGGGCGCACTTTGGTGTCTCAGCCTTGGGTGCTGGAGGACCTTGTCCCGTCTCTGCTGCCAAGTGCCTAATATTATCAATTCATGGGCATTTACCCCCACGGCTTAATCTAAAACCTGCTTTATCAACTCAACACAAAGTATGCAAAACCCTAGGTGCTCTTATAGGAGGTTCAGGGGGTTCTTAAACTTGTCACTGTATACAACACAGCCCTGAGACTTGGTTTGCATTATGGTGTTCAGTGCCATGGACAGTGACAGTGCATACTCTTCACCATCCACAGTACACCCACGGAACCCATGTTCAGATATGTATGTTCTGTTGGGCATGTAATAATAGTATTGCTATTATGACATGTCTGACTTCTGTCCTGTATTCAGAAAAGTTGTGCAGAATGTGACTTTACATTCCGTTACTGCAACAAACACCAGATAGAAGAGCATCATAAGATCTGTTGATATTTCCATCATGGACTGTCTTTAGGCTCAAGTGTGAACTGGACCTTAGTTGCACTGACAGTGTGGTAAAGCTACCAAGTACACAGCCTTACCAGTAGTATGTCTTCAGGGCATATGATGGGAACGGTAGAAGGGCTGTCTATGCCCTCTACCGTTCTTGCGTGTCACACTATACGCGCTGCCGAAATGAGCACGGCAGCGGGTATAGTCTATACGAGGCCATATGCGTAGTAAAAAAAAAAAAATTTAACAAATATTTTGTCATCAGTACACTAATAGGAATATCAGCAGCCATCTACAGTATATGCCCGATCACAGGGTACTCACTAAGGCCAGTAGTTCTAGCAGCTATGCATGATTTGGAATTAACATGTTCAGCCCCATTCATTATCTATTACGTGTCTAAAAATGCATTAAATGGTTATTTTCAGATTTGTCATTGCTTTTATAGCTGAAGCACGTTTTATATTTTCTACTTTTGATTTTTAATTGTGTTTAAAAAGACATGTTAGCAGTGCTGCTTAACTAACCAGAACACACCCAATCCTGATGTTCAGTCAGCCTTTCATGAACTGTGCATTTCAAGTCAGAGGTGAGCTCATTAGCATACACACAATAACCGAAGCAAAAGCTATGATTAAGTCACCTACACAATGAGAGAGGACAAAAGACTGGCACTAGATGAACCAGAGGCAGGATGGCACCGGATCCGTACCAAGGCTAAAACGTGCTCTCAAGAACATACACGTGACATGATGAGAAGAGAAGATAGAGGCACTGTTGAAGCATAAAAGGTACCTTTAATCCACGGTGATGCAGACAACGGGGTACACAGTGGGGGTGAGGGGAAGTGCCTGACAGCTGTTTCGCTAAATAAGCTTCTTCAGAGGCAGGAAAGAACACTGTGTGTACCCCGTTGTCTGCATCACCGTGGATTAAAGGTACCTTTTATGCTTCAACAGTGCCTCTATCTTCTCTTCTCATCATTAAGTCACCTACAGCAGGCAGGGTGCAGGCATCTGTAAAGACGGCTGCTAATAAGGCCACACTTTCAGCAACGCTAATATTTATGTGGAGGAAGGTGAAATATAAAGTGTAAATTGAAAAATAAAGGAGGGTGACACCAAAAGGTTCTGACTAGTTATATTACTGATTACGGGGTTTAATAGCTGGACTGTGTTCATCAATATCTAACTGAACAATAGGGCACATTTATCAAGGTGCAATGTCTGCAGAACAAAAGGCATAGAGTTGCCCATAGAAACCCATCTTCTCTTTGCACTTGCTTAGATAAATCCGCCCTAATATATTTAAAAATTAGAGATGAAGGTGCATCCTATATCCTCTGGAGAAATAAGTCATCCATAATATTTTCTGCTTGTAGAGCCTTATATTTAGTGTTGGTTTTATATTAGCGGTGATTGAGCACTTTAATAGTGGAAACTGACTCAGGGCCTGGCACAACCATAGAGGCAACCTAGGTATTTGCCTAAGGGCCCCCTGAGTGCTTCCATCCCCTGTTTTGTTCTTTGAATGTATTCCTGTATTAAATACATTACAGCCTATGAGCCTATTAATTTACCGGTAGTTTATTTTAAAAAAAAAATTTAAGTAAAGCACCCAACATGCCACATTACTTTTCGTCTCGGATCTGTAGAGTTCCTTGTTCTGGATTTCCCACTGTTCTCTCTCTGGTCACCAGAGCTGTGTGTCCCAGCATGCCTCATTGGGCTTTCTGTTCTATTTGTATGCCTTACAAGTCACAGTGGAACCCCCCTGTATCTCACATGCCCCACTGACCACACTTGAGCTATTTCCCTACAAAGGGGTAGGTTAGACATCTGAAGAGAACATGTTACTTTTATCTATTCTAGCTGAAACCAGCAGGATAGAGGAGCGATTGGAATGCCTCTGAATAACTGCATACCTAGGAGAGATGTTGGCTGGGCTGGATTTTTTGAGTAAAAGTATTTTGAGATGAAAGCAACATATAGAGTGTTAGCTGTGCACATAACATGCACAGGAACAGGGCAGATACATCATTAGGAAAAACATCTATGCCTCTGGTCAGCTCTTTGAGTCTAAAACCTGCAAAGCTGATGTTCAAGTGCTTTTTGCAGCTTTGATATTGATATGAGGGAAAATGTCTATTGACTACCCAGCCTGACTATAATTGGGCAGATGTGGCACAGGCTACCTTCTTTGTCACATATAAACTGTGCTTCCTTTGTGAACCGCAGAACTTGTGCCTTTTCTTGATTTGTGTCAACGAGAAGCTTGATTCTGCATCAGCTGTGTCAGCCAGGCGCATCAATGAATTCTGCAGGGAAAATAGTTTTCTCCACAGCCAGCCTACTGTATGGATAATGGATGACATTTCAGGATGGTAAGGGGAAGGTCTATATGGAAATATGAGTCAAAATGTTTCCGACATTCATTGCAGTCGACCTGTACAAAAATTACTAGCATTGGAATTTAAAAACTAAAGACCAAAAAATAGAAAATTAGAACCCATGGTTTTTTACATTAGTGACTTTCTTTACAGAGCTTAGGACCACAAAAACCGTTCAGTTTCTGGAGCCTCCTCTAATGGCCATAAAGCCGAGCACTCATACCAAATTTCAGATCGGCTGCAGGATATCCGAGTACCGGGCTATCTCTGCCACTATCATGCACCAAAACTCAGGTCTACAGGTGGCGGAGATGTGACTGGCGCCCATGCTTTGCATAAAGCCTCAAACACTCGCTAGATGGAATGGCCATGAATAGTCCCCTCGGCTAAAGAGATAAGGTGTGCACAAGTGTACCACAAGGCCACATAGACACCGATGAACGAATACATTATTCTCTCCCTCAGCCCAGCTCATTGGAAGTCACTCCATTGTGAGCTGCCTCGTCATCCCTCTTCCTCTCTCATGTAAAATAGTATGCCATTCAGCTATACCCAAGTGACATATATGTATAGCGCTTCTTGCCTGCTGTGTCACTCTGAAAATCAAGTACAATCCTTACCGGGGACACTAATTGGACATATGTCTGCAACTTAAAGTGTACCTGTAACTGAAGGAAAATGTTACATAGTGCTGTCAGTAGGCAGAAGCCTCTGATTACTCCAGAGTCTTCCTCATGTTCTTCATTCCTCCTCTGCAGGCCAGGACCCTAGTCCTCTTCATGGCCACTCTTCCCTCCATGTCTTAGCATGGCCACACTGCACATGTGCATGTAAATCCTGAACTCTGTATAGAAATTTGCTAGTGAGGCAAAGAGGAAGCTTATCGCTGCTGACCCACTGTGCAGAGAGGGAATTGCAGCAGTGCTAGACTATTCAGATATAGCCCAATTAAGTGTTCTCTTAAAGGGGGTATTGGCTTGTTAATAAATCATGACAAAGTTTGCAGGATCAGTTACCATGTCCAGTGATTTTGGCCCTGGGGAAACTGAGTAAATCAGGCTCTTAAGCATGTCAAGGTGATTTGTTTTGGTCAACTGAGCACACAAGTGGTGCGTTTTGAATATCATTTCTAGTCATTCTCAATGGGAGGAGTGAAACACTATATACAGGGTCTGTTGTGTGAACTATACATGATGCATTTTGATGGTAGAATCATGTCTTTCATGTGCCTGGGGAGCAACACTCGTCCTCCAGCCTGATGTTATTGTGACTGACCATGACTGAACATATGCTCTTGCTCACAGTGCTCATGACTGGATTGCAATGCAAAGGCTGCTAGTTAAAGGGGAAATGTAGCATGTTTTCAGGAAACATGTATTTTAATTTATAATTTTGACACATGACTTACATTTTTACCTTTTCTACGCCACATCTCCATTATAATAAGGCTATATGCAGATGCAGTAATGCTGAAAATGGCATAATCCTCAGGCTCGGCCTGCTGTGGTCCCTTCTTAGAACTAAATATAAAACAAAACTGTCCATAGTAAAGCTGTGGTCACATAACAGAGGTGGAACGATTACTTACTACTGACTAGGGACACTAGGCTATCCAAAGATGAGAGGCTGTAGGGAGTGTAGGTGCAGAAGCATGCTTACCTTCTCAATGATAACATACTCATTTAAATATCCCTTTATTTATGACTCATATGACTTTACGGCTTGTTTCATTGAGCTTTAACTATAACAAAACAATAACATTTCTATAGCACTTTTCACTCATAGGACCTTAAACGCTTAGGGCCCTTTCACGCCAGAGGGATTTTTCGGCGTTTTAACGCCACGGCCGAAGTTGGTGTTTTGCTAGGTAAAAGAAAGTCCATAGACTTTCATTTTACCTTTCACATCTAACTCGGCGTTTTGGAGCGTTGCGTTTCAACGCTCCCAGGAGCTTTTTCAGGGCTGTTAACAGCCGAAGTTGGCTGTTGGCGTTTCAATGATAGTCAATGGAAAACGCCAACTTCAGCGTTTTCAAAGCCTTTTCAAAGCGTTTTACAGCTATCTTGTTCACTTATTTTTATAGAAGAAAAAAAAAAGGACGTTTTCATATGGGCTGTAAAACTCTTTCAAAAGGCTTTGAAAACGCTTTGAAAACGCTATGTATTGGCGTTAAGCAAAAGGCTGACTTTCAGCCTTTTCTACCGCAGCCTCTAGTGTGAAAGAGCCCTTAGGCTCTCTCAGATTCAGTAATTGGTAGTTGCACAAAGTATTAACACAACAAAAATTATATTTCTGCAAATGCCAAACTGAACAGGTGGGTTTTCAGTCTGGATTTAAACTTGTCCAGGGATGGAGCTGTCCTGATCTGCTAAGGTTTGAAAATTCAGGAGAAAAGTTAAGAGGATATGGACCATTCTATCTATCTATCTATCTATCTATCTATCTATCTATCTATCTATCTATCTCTCTCTCTCTCTCTCTCTCTCTCTCTCTCTCTCTCTCTCTCTCTCTCTATCTATCTATCTATCTATCTATATATCCCTATCTATCTATCTATCTATCTATCTATCTATCTATCTATCCTTCTGTCTGTCTACATACCTCACATGCCATGAAGAATTCCCGAGAAAAAGTCATATTTTTAAATTACAGCATTCCTTTAATCCATCACTAATCCTCTTCTGCCTCAGCATTTAGAGATAAGCATTGCAATGATTTAGGCAGGGGTCACACTTACCGGCTTTCGTACCTGTTTTCTGCACAGAAAAACTGACTTCAACTGAGAACTCATGTTAATCAATGAGCTAAGTCACACTTTAATGCAGATTTCGCATGCAGAAAAAAAACTGACATCTTGCGCAATTTGTCAGTTTTCTCTATAAATTACATTGGCCTCAATTCACTAAGATCATGCTGGAGATAATAAGGCAAGAGAAAACTTACCTCCACATAAGAGAGAGTTATCTTATCTCTTCATTCCTTAAGTTACCTCCTCTGTAGTTAAGTTACCTCCTCTGTAGTTATTTTACCTCCTCTGTAGTTAATTTACCTCCTCTGTAGTTATTTTCACATGCAGTTAATAAACAGCCTGTCTTTAACTCTGGAGTTATTTTAAGGATTGAAGAGTTAACTTAAAGACAAAAGAGTTAACTTTAGGTTTGCCTGAGGTAAAATGTTTCCTGAATACTACATGCCTTATCACCATGGTAACAACTCTAGAAGAGTTATTAAAGACAGGAGATAAGCTTAGTGAATTGAGGCCATTAGCTGTTGTAAGGTAGAGGTCACATTTGTCTTTCAGTTTTCTGAAAAGTGTAGAAACGGAAAGACAAGTGTGACCCCTGCCTTAGGGATTGTGTTATTTTCTTCCAACCCCTTTTCCCCATCTTCTTTCCCCTCCCCCTCCTCCCCCAACGCTCTACTTTCTCTTATCCTTCTCCCTTCCTAGCTAAATTTTCTTCCAAAGGAGGGACTGTCTAGCTAAAGATCTTTGGGGTAGATTTGCTAAATATCAGTAAATTTGGTGAGCACTCACCGGTACTTACGCCATTTGAGTAGCGTGTATTGCGCAAAAAGAGCAACCCGTAGTTCTCTGGTAATGTGTTCATTGCTTAGGTAATACATGTTATGCAAATAGTCTAATGTGCATTACTATGGAGACACACATGTTACTCAGGTACTATGGGTTGCACTAATTGGGCAATAGACACTCTCAAATGATGATAGTACCGATAAACTTGTGTGGCATGCCAAATTTACTGGCATTTAGTGAATCTACCCCTTATTTCTTAATCTGTAGCTAAGGTAACATGTATTGTGCTGCATGCTGAGTAACACAGAAGCGTGTTTCCTCTGCTTATAACAAAGGCCCTATATTAGCGCTGCTCTCTTGTTTGGAGAGCCAGGCAAATATTAGCTTCCGGGTGCAGCACTTCATTCCTAAACCACAAAAGGGAAACTAAGCACAGTATACAGCTCATACTTCCCTTTTTCTACTGAGCCATAGCAATCCACCAAAAAATTCACAGCTGTATTGTGTTCAATGTGACGTTTATGTTTCTGAGCATCTGTTACTTTGCCGCCACAGCAATATCCAAGTGTAAATAGCAGATGTGATCAGGCATAACATGATGTATTTTGGTATTTGCTAAGGTGCGGCATAGTTAAAGTGGACCTCTCACCAGAAGTTGGAACTGCTTATTTCATTTGCAGACAGCAACATAAGTTACCCAACTTTTATTCTGTTTTATTTTTCACTTTTCATGCTGATAAAAGTCACAATCTTCTGGTGGAGCTTCTGATCATGTGATTCTGCTGACCAGAAAGGACTTGCCAAGATGCATGCTGGGAGATTTACTTCGGCAGAGACAATGAAAAGCTGCAACTAGTGTAATGCATTTTGCTGACTACTCTCAACCCTAAACCACAGCAATAGAATGCAAGCATCTGTACAGAACTCTGCCTTAGGCCTGAAACATAAATCGAATTTAAACCGAAATCGCGATCACCAAGTTCACAATTTCGGAATCGTCAAAGCGGCGATTATCGTGATCACATCATTTTCACATGGGGGAAGTTAGAAGAAGCGACCTCAAACTTCCCCAAAGTCCCGGTGCGTGCGGCCCGCAGCGTTGGACATACCTTCTGCATGAGTCCAACACTGTCCGCCCTCTATCGCCGTCTGCCGCCTCTTCTGCTTGGCAAAACTCTGGGTTCCTGTATGTCACATGACATACAGGAAGTATTCCGTGCATTAGAGCCTGCAGGAAGCAAAGTGAATAGACGAGCATCGCTGGACTTGGGCTGGAAGCTAAGTCCAGTACTGATGCAGCTTGGGGGACAGAGGAGGCACAGAGCGATGCAGTGTGGGCACAGAGACCGAGCGGGCACAGAGGGAGACACAGAGGGGGCACAAAGAGAAACAGAGCGGACACAGACACAAAGGGGGCAAGAGAGAGCCTCGAGGAGGCAAAGAGGGCACAAAGAGAGACGGGGTACAGCGGGAACAAAGCTTGATTTGAAGGAAATTGTGAATCGAAACGCAAAATTCGAACAGAAATCGCTCAATTCAACTTTTTTTCTAAAATCGTTCAGGCCTACACTGCCCTAAAGAAACTCAGCCCCAATGGTGATTAGTTACAGATGAGGGGGGAATTAGAAAGGCTAAACTCTCTAAATACATACAGGTTGCACTTCTCTATGTTTTCCTTCTGCCCTGTTCAAGAGTTCAGGTCCACTTTAGTACTAGACTCTGCGGTTTGTTTGTTTGATTTTGTTTGGATTGGCTTCCAAATTAGGTTGAAACTGCTCTACTCCTTGTGATTGGATCATTTAAGTGAACATTTCTGATTTATCATGGAAAGAATTGCTAAAAAAAATCCTCTGTGTGTGGCACCTTTGTTTAGTGCAGTAGTGTAATCATTCAGAAATCTTCTCTGTGTACTCTTCCTTCCCTTCACTTCTTTCCCATCACTGGTTCATACATTGTTTCTGCCATTATGATGCCATTAGATTCGAATAAATGATACTCTGTTGATGAAAATCCTTGCATGCACCAAAAGAGTTAATGGAAGCCTGGAGTCATTATTGCCAAGCACTGTTTGTTCTGTTTGTTCTATTTTTTTTTTCATTTAGGAGTAAACTCACTAGCTGCTTCTTAATACAGCTACATTATCCATCCTTACAAATCACTGACATGACTGTAAACAAATAAATGTACTTATGATCATCACACATTAACAACCATTCATTTGTATGCAGAGATAAATATATACTCTTCACTAATGGTTAGGAGTTCAGAGGTGTACTGTGTGATTTAGGATAACTCAATAAGCGCTTGTTGTTCAGTAGATTTGTTCAGTTTTCTGCATTCCGAGGATCAAACACCAAAGTGGATTTGGTACACAGCATGGTAAATGGGTTTATTGACTGGTGTGCTGCTGAAGTGTCCTGACCTAACAAAGACAGGTAACCACACAAGGACAGAACTATGTTCATAGCTATGGATAGCACAGTGGTGTGGTGAATAGCATTCTTGCCTTGCAGTGATGGATCCCTGGGTTTCAATCCCAGCCAGGGCACTATCTGCACAGGGTTTGTATGTTTTTCCCAAGTCTGTGTGGGCTTCCTCCTGGCATTCTGGTTTTCTCCCACACATTACAGAAAGATGTATTGGCTTTCTTCTAAATTGGACCTAGCCTATGAGAGACTATGGTAGAGATTAGATTGAGAAGCGGGTATGACGACTATATACTCTGTAATGCACTGTGCAACATGTCAGTACTAAATAACTGAAGTGACAGGCAGCACATCTGTTAAACCATTCAACAAGGAACTCATATCTTATCAATTGAAAAGTGTTGAGACACGGAGACACTACAGTATGGAAATAGCTCGGTAGATAAATGTTATACAGATTTATGTAAAACCTCTTTAGTGTTTTATAATAGTCTTACCGCTTTATACAAATTTCAAAATCTGTTGTGATCTGATGACACCTTATGTATAAAGGATAATTAGCTACTGAAATGAGATTATCTAAACTAATCTAAAGTATACTGTAAACTAAATAGAAGTAATTACAGGAAGCCATAAATGTTACGCTTCCCTCTTGCATTTTTAACATTATTATAGCTCAACCAGTGCATACATGCTATGTTAATGCTTATTAGTCTTTAAATCATTGCACCCCTCAGCTTGTATTTGGTCTCCTAACTTTGGTTGTACCTTTTTTTCTAAAGACCTTAAAGAGAAACTCCGACCAAGAATTGAACTTTATCCCAATCAGTAGCTGATACCCCCTTTTACATGACAAATCTATTGCATTTCACAAACAGACCATCAGGGGGCGCTGTATGACTGATTTTGTGATGAAACCCCTCCCACAAGAAACTCTGGTACCGCGGTACTCTGGGCAAACTGCCACAATGTAATAATGTTCACAGACAGGAAATGGCTGTTTACAGCTGTCTGTAACAGCCAAAACAGCTAGGAGCAGCTATATAACCTGCCCACAGTAAAAATGTCACCATGTGATAAATGTCAGAATGTAAATCTGGGAGAGGAAAGATTTTACAATGAGCAAACACTGACTAAATCATTTATACATAATTATGGTAAAAATGAAGCACTTTTTTTATTACATTATTTTCACTGGAGTTCCTCTTTAAAGGTTGCCTACACTGATGTGAAATGACGACATAAACATGTGTATGTACAGTGCCATTGCTGCAAATAACTAGACGGTGTGTCTTTTTTTTTTCTTATTCTCACAGAAAGGGTTAAATCTTCTGGTGACAGTTTCTCTGTAGTTGGGACCTAGTCGGACTGTAGTGTAACCCTCACTTATAGCCAATTACAGCCATAAACTCTTGCTTGGTAGAGAACAGTTTCTGAGTTCAGAAAGGAAATAAAAAGGTCAATAGTTCATAGATTGTGGCTTTGAACTGTGTCAGACTGTGTCATTCAGCTGAGACAATCAAACTTTTAACCTGCTTTTTTAGCTTTTGAACATATTTGCTTTAAACGCCATTATTTTCTATTCCATCACTCCCAGCTCACTTATCTTAAAGGAAACATCCGAGCAGCGACAAAAAAATGACATCTACTTACCCAGGGCTTCCTCCAGCCCCTGGAAGCCGGTATGTCCCCCACCACAGCTCCGGTGTGCCGGGATCCCCTACATTTCAGAAGCCAACATCTCCAAGTTGGCCTCTACTGTGCCTGCTCGAGCGTCGCTGTCAATGCCGGTCACATGGTCTGGAGTGTTCTGCGCAGAAGAGTGTTCTCCGGAGCTGCGGCAAGGGACATATCGGCTTCCAGGGGCTGGAGAAAGCCCTGGGTAAGTAGATCTCATTTTTTGTGGTAGCCCGGATGTTTCCTTTAAAGGTGTGCCACCAACCCCCACATTTAAAACCTCTTAGATACACCCCTTTAGAGTTACTCAGCTTTTGTGATAATGTGACCCCCCCTCTCCCTTCCCCAAGCAGAACTTCTCATTGCTGCTGTCCCCCACAAATACTGAGTCCCCCACAAAAACATGTGACATTCATCCCATAAGGTCACACAACCATCCCTCTTCATCCTACATTATTCTATTGCCATCACTGTTATAGCTCCTCCCCATGCTGATGGACAGGGAGAGAGGCAAAAACATTGGAATTAGGTTAACTTTTTAATTTCCTTTGCAAAGTTTACTATCTTATCCTTTCTTTCTTTCTTTCTTTCTTTCTTTCTTTCTTTCTTTCTTTCTTTCTTTCTTTCTTTCTTTCTTTCGTTCTTTCTTTCTTTCTTTCTTTCTTTCTTTCTTTCTTTCTTTCTTTCTTTCTTTCTTTCTTTCTTTCTTTCTCTCTCTGTCTATTTGCATGTCTGTCTAGTTCTCTATCTATCTATCAATCTATCTATCTATCTTACGCTGTCTATTTGCGTGTCTGACTGTCTAGTTCTGACTACTTCAGAACAGCACTGCATTTCGCTATGCTATTGATGAAGAGTATGTACGTTCATACAGTTCCCCACTGGCACATGTGCCATCATCCTAATGTACGGCACAGTCTTGATACTCCTTTTGAGAATTCCCAGACATTTATGAATAATAAAACAGCCATAACACAATTGTATTGTATCCTGCGTCTAAAAAAATATTTTTTTAGAATCCCACAATTTTATTTTTTTGTTTAAAAGCTTAAAAAAAGTAGGTTACATTTTTTTGTCTCAGCGGAATGACAGAGTCTTTAGGTCCGTACACACGCCGGACTTTAGGCAACGACGGGTCCGTCGTTGCCTCCCGCTGGGTGGGCGTGCCAGCGACAGTCCGGCGTGTGTACGCTCTGTCGTCAGACTGATACGGCTGTTTCTGAGCGATCCGCCGGGCGGATCGCTCAGGAACAGCCGTATCAGTCTGACGACAGAGCGTACACACGCCGGACTGTCGCTGGCACGCCCACCCAGCGGGAGGCAACGACGGACCCGTCGTTGCCTAAAGTCCGGCGTGTGTACGGACCTTTTCACAGACAGTCTGTGAACTAGTGATAGCCATCAACAATTCATTCAAAAGGACTGCATTCTGTAGACTTGCTTCCTGTTCATCTGTATGCTATAGGGTATGCAAGATATTGCACCAACACCTGGACCAAGATCCCACCTAGGGCTCTCCTTCAGCAGATATGTTAGCTCTTCATTTGGTAGTGATCCTCAACACTGCAGCTATATCAGGTTGTGGTTGTCTATTTCATGCTATTCAAGCGGGGGAACCCAGTATAAAGTTCAAACTGCAGCACATGGCTCCATAGTTTACGCCACAGTTGCCTAATCTGTTATTTACAATTTTTGTTTGTTTTTATTGAATCCCTTTCATACCTCACTGAGGGGGACTATGAAGGAATTTTTGACAGGAATGTGTAAACAAAAGAACACAACAGGCTGTACATGAAAGCAGCTGTGCTGTGGAACCAAGCTCTGCACAGACAAGAGAGCCTGCATTGATGCAGAGAAGAAACAGTAGTAGCAACAAGTGTTGCTGTTGTAGAAAATGGATTACCTAAAGCTTTGACAGCTGAGCGGTATAGGAAGATGGTTGGGAACCACTCGCCTGTGCAAAAGAGGTGCAAGGAGAAATGGGTGCTAAATAGCAGTAACAGAATATTAGTAATTTTACTGATATTCTACAATCCGCTATATAGTCAAATATCTGTCATTTACACTGATATACTGTATAAGCTGTACACTGACTACTTTACATTGTATCAACGAGTCATATTTTCAGTGTTGTCACATTAAAGATAAAATATTTACAGAAATGTGCAAAAAGAAGCAGCATGCTCTATAGGCAAACCTTAGAATCATTCTTAGACATGCCGACATGCCTTGTAAATATACAGTAGGTGTTGGATGCACAAGTACCTGCATTGCCTTTGTGTTGTTAATTCTACTACAACAACAACAAAAAACATTTGTAGCAGAACAGCATTCAAACAGTAAAAGTGGAAAGCTTCTGGCCGCATCTGAAGAAGTGATAACATTATCATTTGTTTACATTCTTTTGTCAGCTACATTTAGTAAACATGAGCAAATTGCCTAAACTGAGCTGTACTGAACTGACAAGCAAAAAGAGCAGAGAATTAATAATCCTAATCCTATAAAAATGCTAACATTTGTATAGCGCTCTTCTCCTGTTGGACTCAAAGCGCTAAATAGCTGCAGCCACTAAGGGCGGGCTCAAGGGGCCACCCTACAGGGTTAGAAAGTCTTACCCAACAACGTCTTACTGAATAGGTACTGACCCTAGCCAGGATTCAAACTCTGGCCTCCCATGTCAAAATAAAGCCCTTAACCAGTACGCTATCCAGCAATATCTAAATAGATTTTAATATACTAGCCGACCCGCGGCGTAGCATACGCCGCATAAGAGGGCAGGAAGGGGGTATTGGGCACAGCGGCGGGGAGGGGGGTTGGACCCCCCCTCAACTGGGTCCCCATGTGTGCTCTACCTCCAGCTTAAGCTCAGCAGGAACCCCCCCCTCACCTGGGTCCCCCATGTGCACTCTCCCTCCAGCGTAAGCTCAGCAGGAACCCCCCCCCCCACCTGGGTCCCCCATGTGCGCTCCCCCTCCTGCTTAAGCACAGTAGCAGCCGCCACTATTAGTAAGAGGCAGCGGGCAGGGATGACTCACCTCTTCCGTGTTCCATTGTGCATTCCACTGTCGTCACTTCCTGCAATGCCGCACACTGTATTGGTGTAATTCGCCTTTTTAAAACAGAAGGAAATCTGCAATAATTCAGCTATAAGTGAACATTTGTGGTTACCCACAATGCACTGCTACTAAATATGCAAATTACCCCTTTTCCCCCTTGGTAAGCCAAGCAAGCATCCAGAGCTACTGGTGTATAGCATATAGCTTTAAATTTTACACAGTCATATCAAACCCACATGTAGACAGCCTGTTTCAGACTTTTGGTCCTCGTCAGTACATGGCAGGAATGGATACAGCTGTATGAGCTAGGGCTTGGACCAGTACAACAGAGTAACCAAGTAACTCAGGGTGACCCAAACTACTAAGAATGTATAGGAGGATAAAAGGGACCAAAAAGCCCTCCTACTAAAAAAAAAAGCAAAGCTTGGTGTAATTTGCCTTCCTAAAACAGAAGGAAATCTGCAATAATTCAGCTGTAAGTGAACATTTGTGGTTACCCACAATGCACTGCTACTCAATATGCAAATTACCCCTTTTCCCCCTTGGCAAACCAAGCAAGCATCCAGAACCACTGGTGTACAGCAAGCCTATAGCTTTAAATTTTACACAGCCATATCAAACCCACATGTGACAGCCTGTTTCAGACTTTTGGTCCTCATATGTAGCTGGAAAGGATTGATATGGCTGTATGAGATAGGACTTTGACCAGTACAACAGAGTAACCAAGCAGCTCAGGGTGACCCAAACCACTCAGAATGTATATAGGGGGATAAAAGGGACCAAAAAGACCTCCTACTAAAAAAGCAAAGCTTGGTGTAATTTGCCTTCTTAAAACAGAAGAAAATCTGCAATAATTCAGCTATAAGTGAACATTTGTGATTACCCACAAAGCACTGCTACTAAATATGCAAATTATTGCTTTTCACCCTTGGTAAGTCAAGCAAGCCTATAACTTTAAGTTTTACACAGTCATATCAAACACACGTGACTGCCTACTTCAGACATTTGGTCCTCATCAGTGCATGCCAGGGATTGATAAGGCTGTATGATATAGGGCTTGGACCAGTACAACACAGTAACCAAGCAGCTCAGGGTGACCCAAACTACTAAGAATGTATAGGAGGATAAAACAGACCAAAAAGCCTTCCTACTAAAAAAATCAAAGCATGGTGTAATTTTCCTTCTTAAAACAGAAGCAAATCTGCAATAATTCAGCTATAAGTGAACATTTGTGGTTACCCACAATGCACTACTACTGAATATGCAAATTATCCCTCTTTGGCCTTGGTTTAATATGACACTACTTCTTCTTCTTGCTTGGACCAGCCCCTTCTTGCTTGGACCGGCCCTGGGGGCAGGGCGCTACTTCTTCTTCTTGCTTGAAGGTTGAGGCACTTACTCTATTATATATATAGATAATTACAGCAGCTATGCATTAAAATGCAATGGCAGCTTTCAGAGCAGATAAACTGTAGTTTGGGAATTTGTAATTTGGATACAGATGATATTACTTATGCACAATAGCAAATATGATAAAGTAACTGTGTAAAAAATAGGAAAAGAGTTTTATCCCACTTTAATTGCCTGTTCTTTGTTCTTTTTTTTTTGTTTGTTTATTTTTACATGAATTATGTTTTCAATCAGTTATCAGTTATTCAATAGCAGCTTAGGGAGTGAATGTGGGAAACATTTTTTTAACCTGTGTTATATTAAATTAAGCACAAACGTCTTTGCAAGCTTGTTCTTCAAATAACTTTTTTTTTAAAATAAAACTATATCACTATCACAACTATTATAGAGTATATTCGGTATCTGCATTTTACAGTGTATGCTGCTGAACAGTATCTTATATTGCTGTTTGAAGCTGGCAGTAATTATTTTGCTATACATGTATTGATTCTCCTGCAGTTGGTGACAGCAGATCATACAGTAAATATTGATAAATGAAGTGACAAGGAAGTAAAAGTGATTATTATTATGCTGCCATGTTCAATATGTGCTGTGCCAGATTAATGTACATGAACTGCTGACTGCACACCAGCAGCCTTGAGTTCACAATGTGCTTAGTGAGTCCTACATCCCATCAAACGTCAGTGTTTGGATATCTTTATCTGTGGGGCCTCCTCTGACTACAGCACAATCTATTGCAGCCTCAGTGGCTCTGACAAGCTTAGTAACTGTTCTACAATGGAGTACAAGATATCCTGCCACTTGTTTATTGAGGTTGCTTTGGTCTTTCCTGATGCTGGTTACCCCACTGACATTGCCTTTCTTTACCGGCTCTGACACAAGTATCTTACTGGCTACTCCAATGAACTCACAGCATAGAGACCTTACATCTAAGGGTTGGTTCAGACGGACAGCTGCCAACATCCATCCTCGACGTTTAGCACCAGATCCACCGTGTCCCACAATGAAATTGTTCATCTCAATGCGTGTGCTGTGTCTCTCACTTTGGAATTATCACAGCCTCCCCAAACTTGTGGTCCATTCGGCGGAATGCACCGTTTTCGTTTCATAGTATATACATTTTCTAACATGCGACTTTAAAGGGAACCTTAACTCTGAGATGAAAAAAAGTTTCACTTACCTGGGGCTTTCCCAAGCTCCCTGCAGCCGTCCTGTGCCCTCACCGCTCCTCAATTGTCCTCTGTTCCTCCGCTGTGGCTTAGTTTCGTTTTCAGCCGACTGACAGTCGGCTCCCGGCAACGCGTCCATTTCTTCGCCTTCCCCGCTGTGAAGCACGTCATGTGCAGGCGAAGTAGGCCTGCATGATGCACTTCACAGCGGGGAAGGCAAAGAAGAGGACGCGTTGCCGGGAGCTGACTGTCAGTCGGCTGAAAACGAAACTAAGCCACAGCGGAGGAACAGAGGACAATTGAGGAGCGGTGAGGGCACAGGACGGCTGCAGGGGGCTTGGGAAAGCCCCAGGTAAGTGAAACATTTTTTCATCTCAGAGTTAAGGTTCCCTTTAACGTTGCACTGTGAAACTGTATATGCGTTGCGTTAGGGCCGCGTTGTGCTACCTTAACGTCTCATCAAACACAACGTCCTACTGTGAAAGTAGCCTTAATGAGTCAGGGCATTGGCCCAAATCTATGAATCTGAAATGTTTACATCAAAATATTTATTAAAAGTCTAATTCAACACTATATTATTACCCGTATATTCCGGCGTATAAGATGACTGGACATATAAGACAGCCCCCCAACTTTTCCAGTTAAAATATAGAGTTTGGGATATATTCGCCATATAAGACTACCCCTCTTCCAATGCACTCCAAACAAAAATCTAAAAAACGTCATATACTGGTGCTATGTATGAGCAGATACTTTTGCTGTACTGTATGTGGCACCTAGTATATAACAGTATACATGCGATTGACTAGTTGGATTGGTCAACTCTCCCTAAGTGGTTTGATCAGCTCTCCTTGTCTACCTGTTTATCAGAGCGGTATGGAAGAATAGATTGTGCTGTACCAATAAAACACGCCTCTTTCACCCTTCTGGCCCACCCTTCTATCCCATTTACCTCCTTCTCTGCCTCTCAGATCTCACACATATGCGCCTGCGCTGCTTTACTGCAGTCCTCAGCAGCGAGATCTCAGAGGTGGTAACAGGATAGGGCATGACACCCAGCGTATAAGACGACCCCTGACTTTTCAGAAGTCTTATGCTCCAGAATATACAGTAATTATTATTGTTATATTAGTTTTAGAATGGATTAAAGCTTGAAACACTATCAGCTTCTTATTGCTGTCTTGTTATATAGGTAACCACTCCCTTCCTCTCCTTCTTGACCCCATGTGAGGGACAGAAACTGAGCAAAATTTCCCCGGAAGGGACTTAAGCAGCAATAAAACCAGTTGGTTGAACCCTTCCATGCTTTAGAACAGAACATTTCTTTATTGTTATCTCATTATGGAGATTTCCTCTGACTTTCTGTTCTTTGTGACACCCCCTACAGCAGTTGGAATTGGGTAACTCACCTCAGTATTAATTAAGACAGCAATAATATCCAGGCAGATGTCTTTTTTTTATATACGGTGTATCTGAACCCCAAAAAGGTTTGTGTGGTGTTATGTTTCTAAATTGATGCTATGCCATTGATTTCTTTGTTAGTAATGGGTGCGCTGGAAATGGGATGGGCTTTATCAAGGGTGCAATTTATTTCTCCTTTATATAGCCAGACTGTTGTAAATAAGTGTAATGTGGAACAATCCATTTCCTCCACTAGAAGTCTGCAGCACAGTTCCGGCTTAGCATCTAGCAACTTATTCCATATATGGTACCTGACAAAAAGATCAAGATAATCACTTGCCGGCCACTTAGTATCTGATCTCCAGCAATCCTCTTCCCTGGAAAGAACAAGAGAGGTTTCTCTCGGCGATTAAGCTAATTAAAGAATCCATTTAACAGTAGTTGGCAAATTACTTTAAGGGAAGAAGAAGTCCTATCAATCTCTTGTGCTTTTTTGGCTGATGCTTGCTCATCAGCCCGCTGCATCCACATTTAAACAATCCTGATGGGACATCTTAAATTAGATGTAGCCCTGAGGTGTTTAATACAGTGATGGCAAAGCTAAGTGAGCTCTCTGTTATTAGAGAAGAAAATACAGTGATATTTTATTTTATACTCTTGGAAGATATAACCACAGGAGCCTGCAAAATATAACCATGCAAGTCTTAGAAGTCTTAAAAAACAGATTTCTAACTCCTGTATATTCTTTCACGTTCATGGCTATATGTAAAGCCACCCATCTTTGGTTAGAAACTGCCAACAATGCTTTATGAACTGGAGAAAACGGTCAATAAATTCCATTTTGGAGCTGTGCAGTCATTCACTCGTTGTACAAGGGGATCTACGGCAGTTACCCATTCACAGGAGATGCTGTTTCCTGGATTTGCGGTCCTAGATCCCTTAGTCTAGTGCTGGAGAAGATACAGATGTAAGATGTGGTAAATGATCAATATCCACCTGATGCCAAACACCTTGCCATATTGCCCTATTGGATAGATTGTTCATGATTTAATACCTGCCACAGCTATAAGCTTTCCATTGCTCACTGCAGTCCAGATAATGGAGGTGGTACCCTGCTTGCCTCATGTGCCAGCCTGCTCAATCTCCCTCAGAACTTTCCCTGATTGGCAATTACATAATGATCAATGGAGCCTTTTTCTGGTTTGCCATGCATTTTATCTGTGTTTTAACACATGCGTTTTTCTACAGTAGCCAGTGCTTCAATGAGGGATAGCATGCGTTGTGAGGAAAAGTAGTGAGGTTCATCTATTTTTTAACGCTATACAAAATCACACATGGCTCCTGAAAACACAGATGCTCTATAGGAAAGCATTAGTTGTGTTTTCACATGCAAAAGGCTGCAGATTTTAACAAGTGTGACCCCTGCCTAATATTAGTTTATGGGAGCGGAAACCTGCCAGAACTGGAAGAAACTAATGAGGTGCGACAGTCTAATGATACATGCTTATGCGATTGTGATCACTGAAACTCATAATGTATTCCATGTTTCCGGTTCCCTGACATACACCCTCTACACATACATGTGCATGTAAGTGGCATCTACATGAATGGCAGGAGAGACCAAATAACTATTGAACTGATTGTCTAAAATTGTCCACACTGAGTGAGAATAATGTGTAACTTTCCTGTCATATTTTAAGAATTAAAAAAAAAATTAAATTGCTTTGGCATGCATGACATGAAATTCCACCTTCACTGAAGAGGAACTTTAACCACAGATTAAACTTCATCCCAATCAGTAGCTGAAACCCTTTTCCCACGAGAAATCTTTACCTTTTCTTGAATAGATCATCAGGGGTGTCTGTGTGGCTGATATTGTGGTGGAACCCCTCCCACAGTGTGATGTCATGCCCAAGGTCCTGACAGCTTACTGTCTGTGAACTTCGGAACCTCGTTGCATTGTGAGAAATAATGGCTTTTTCTAACTGCCAAGCAAGCAATTTCTCCCTCTGTGCATAGAACTCAGTAACAAACATTTTGCACAGATCACATGGCAGAACTGAAGATGCCACCACCAGTGATACTTTTTATAATGTAAATCAGGTAGAGATAAGATTTTACAATGGAAAAACACTGACTAAATAATCTATAAATGAATATTGTTAGAAATTTTATTCAATATGTTATTTTCACTACAGTTCCTCTTTAAGAACAAAATTGCTATGCTATCCTGTATAAACTTGAATATAAACCTATTTAAGGTATAAGGACACTTTTTTTTTACCTTAGTGAAAGGGTTATAATTACTGAATCAACTATAAACTGAGAATGGGCCTTTACTGTGGCCCCAATTACAATTCTAGCCACTAATCCCAACCCCTTTGCTGCTCACCCCGTCCCTCTGTTTTTCCCACCATTCTAATCTTCTTTATAAGTCTTCCATCCACTCTGTGTAGCTACCTTTCCTCACTCCAGGTCCCAGGACTCAATTGTTCATTTATCAGCTGCCAATCATGTCCCCTATCATGTAGTCTTCTGTAGTACAGTTGGAGCACAGCAGAGAGCACTGATTCAGATAACCTGAACTGGATATTTTTAAAGTGGAATTCTAGAAAGAATCAGTTTGATATTTGATATATATTTGAGATAACTGCTTTTTTCTCTTGTTTCTCATCTGCTTTGAAAGATCACTTACATCTGCTTTCGCTATCCTTAAAAAGTTAGCGTGTAAACTACCCGCCAGAAGAAG
Organism: Hyperolius riggenbachi; assembly: GCF_040937935.1. NCBI lineage: Eukaryota > Metazoa > Chordata > Amphibia > Anura > Hyperoliidae > Hyperolius > Hyperolius riggenbachi. The sequence continues at coordinate 251,571,353 of NC_090646.1, read as the reverse complement.
TTTAGATGATGAAAGTTTGCAAAGTTGACTTGGATCAGAACATATTAGGGCTACTGAAAGATGAGCAAAGTGGTGGTTAAGTAAATGCAGTCAGGAGCAGCACCCATGGTGCAAAATTTTTATTTAAATAATTCCAGATTGCCTGAGTTTTATTAAACTGTACCTGAAGTGACCTGTATGAGCGCAACTGTACTGCACATGTGCAAGTATGGTCTGTGCTTGCACACTAGTACCAGCCTGCTCGTGCCAGGCATTTTACTCCATGCACAGGTGGCTCCGTGTTATTGAGCAGGCATGGACTATACTCATATATGCACAGTATGGTCATGCTTCTAGATGGACGGTAGGGCGTCTGTGAACAAGAAGAGGCTCCTGGGCAGCCATGGGTTCAAGGATGATACGGAGCATAGTACTTAGGTTAGTATCTAACTTTATTTTTCATAGTCATGGATTTGCTTTAAAATGTACTGAAGGCAAATTAGGAGAAAAAGTTAGATACTTACTTCAATAGAGGGAAGCTTCTGGAAAATCCAGAGGCTTTTTGTTTCCCCTACTGCTTACTGTTTCAGCGCTGGGACTCTCTGAACCTATTGGGCAAGGGTTGGCTGCACTGTGCGAGCACAAGTCGGCCTGCTCAGTGGCACAGAGCTGCTTATGTGTGGCTTTTTCCCCTGCAATTCATGCATCTGGGTGGTGAGGCCTTGTTCATTCATGAAGGGGTTTTTGGCTGTGAAGAGGATAATAGCCCCAGCAGCTAGCGGTGGTCTCAAGAAGGATCAGCAAAGCCTCTGGAGGATTCAGCAACTTTATTATGTGTGTTGCATCCCCCCACACCACACACACACAAAGAACACAAATTCTAATACACTACATTTTTGGCAACTACACTATGTTATAACATGACACCCAAGTGACAGCTGAAAACTTTTTCTAGCTAATAGACACTTATTAGCTAGGGTACAGTCCAAGGTTGCAGGATTGGTTTTGCAGTCTATTATTGTGTCTAATTTCCTTGTTATAGCCAACAGGGAGGTTTATGCAGATTTCAGTATTTTAGCCAAAGCAAGCCTAGACTTTAGATCCAGTTTAATGGCTAACTGTCACAAATGAGGAAAACTCAAGGTCACTGCTTCAGAAATTGCTAATGAAAGTTAGACATCCTGTACACTGTACAGCAAAAGATAGCACATGATAGCACACTGATGATCCACTTACACATGTCAATGTGTATCTTAGGCTAGGTTGACTTGGGGTGCTATGTTGCGTTCCCTGTAAAACAGGAACGCAGTGGAACATAAAATTTGTACTTCGCGATTCCTGTCCATTGCATCACATATAGTTAAGAAATGATTGATATTTGCCGTGTCATTTGTTTATATTGGTTGATCCACAATCAACCTGCACGTAATCATCTTTACTACTGGAAGACATGAAAAAAACAGACAGCACCATCTGCCATTGTCTATAAACACACCCCAACCATGGGATAGGCTAAAAGTTTTTTTTTACAGATATACATATGCACAGAGGGAGATATTGGTTGCTCGGCATTTGGAAACGGCCATTTTTACCTACAATGCAACAAGGCTCACAGACAGGAAACTTGTCAGTACCTATGTCCTGACATCCTACTGTGGGAGGAGCTTCACCACAATATCAGCCATACAGATGTCCCTGATGATCTATTTGAGAAGAGGTAAAGATTTCTCTTGGGAAAGGAGGTATCAGCTACTGATTTGAATAAAGTTCAATCCTTGGTTACAGTTCCTATCCAACGCATGCATTTTGCAGCAATGTACTGCAGTCAGTGCGTTGGGATGCTGCCACTCCCACTGCTCTGTAAATGTTGCATAGGTAGTGCATGCAGTTTGGAAAGCTGCATTACAAAGTAACTGTTATGCCGCCCTGGAACACACCACTATGAACGTAACGTAATCCAGCAATTCACAGTGTTTGGTTTCAGAATGAGTGTGAACTGCAATGGAGACTGGACATAGACTTTAATACAAAGCCTGCATGCATCGAGTTACAATAACGTGATCAGTTGCAACGCAGTACTGTGAACAGGCCCATAGGATTGCATAGGCAATGAGTTGACTTGCAGAATTATGCTGGAATGTCACTGAGCACTGTGAACTAGCCCTTAATTGAAATGAACATATTTCCATGGAAAAATGTCCCATGAGACTCACAATGTGAGTTCAATAGTTCATATCTCTCTGTTTTGTGGAGGCACCTCTTGCCCATACTGTTAAAGCTCACTTGCATTATTGGGCTGTATAATATATGCCCTATAAAATATAATGCTACATTATTTATTTTGAGTTTATGTGTGGCTAGCATTTTTCCTGCCTTTAGTCTTTCTATGACAATATAAATGAGTGTAGAGGAAGATTAATCCTGGCTAGCGGTAAGCAGATAGCGGAATGGTTTATGTGAAGGCGTTTTCCTCTGGGTACAATGCCTCACATGATGTGTCTGCACATTCACACTCTTCATTATAATGATGGCAGAGCACAGAGGCTGGGTCTCTGCTTATTGTCCATGCAGAGTTATGCATGCTTCCGCAGGATTACAGTGCATGAAATCAGCTTGTGTTGATATTGCACTTTTCAAGTAGAAGGATATGCTAGCAGGGCTCATTGCTTCCACCTGTCAGCTGCCTCTGGCAACCGACTTATCCGCACAATCAGGTTAAAAAAAGCCTTTTTCTATTTCAAATCCAGCCTGTTTTGCTTTTTTTCCGAAGTGAATTTTGACATATTGTCTGCATGAGGGATAAGCTTATAATAGTAAAGTTGGCATCGCACAGCGCAACCTCTGAACGGATCGCTCCAGGCAGATGTCCGAGGAACTTAGCCAATACACAGCTTTCATTTATTTTAGATATCTATTATAAGATTTTGGCTCTAGGTTTTCCTAGCAGGGTTCTGGATTGAAAAAAAAAAAAGAAAAGAAAAATTGAGTGCTTTTGTTTTAAAATATTTAGCAGGGTGAAAGGATTCTCCATTTTATTCTTAATTCAAAGCAAACTCATTATTCTGAATGGGTTGTTGATTATGTAGTGCTGTATAGACACTGTTTAGGTCATTGAGATGCTTGTTTAAAGGGACTCCGAGCACCTCTCATGGGCATGCCTTTAAGCCAGACGACTTCCAAGTCGTGCTATGACCCCTCTGGAGGAGCCTGTTGCAATGGCCATGCATGTCACTTCCCTTCCTGCTTCATTCAGTGTTGCACTTCTCTAACAGAGAAGACAGGGGTGACCCAAAAGTTATAACATAGCCAAGATGGCAGCCGCAAAAAAAAAAAAAATATTTGGTGTAGAACGGCAATCCAGGCATCAAATGAAAGAGGAGAGTACGAGCTACAGAAAGGTATGCATCTTTAAGTACTTTGCAGTACTGGTTGGAGTCTTAAAGGCATACCCATGAGAGGTGCTCAGAGTCCCTTTAATGCAAACTGGATGTGGTTTGAATTTGGACCAATCAAAATCAACAGGAAGTGCATGGGATTGGCTCTAGCTTCACACACTCTGCTTTAAAGTTGCATTTATTAGCATCTCGTTAACTATCCCTAGTGCTGTACCACAGCAAGATTACATTTCGGTAAATATAGATGCCATAACACAGCAGTAGGTTGGCTTTATCTTGCATTATTTATACACTTGGCTGCTTCCTGCATGATTTATTTGCTGTCATGTCAAGTGGTTCTTGATCTTGTTCAGACCCAATTCACATAGATTTGAGTATGTGATGGGCATTCGGACAATGAGTTTGTGATATGTGCCTGCTGTCCAAAATGTCTCTGCCATGTGTGGCAACATGTTTTACAAAGTAGTGTGCATAAATGTCATAAAATGGCTGTGATCAACAAGACAATATCGCTACTGATGTTAGCTCTGTTTTAAAATGCTGGCATGGCACCGCTTATTGTTTACATTAAAATGTACCTGTAAGAAAAAAAGTACCCAATTTAGATACTTACCTCAGTAGATAGTATAATCCATAGGCTTTTCTGGTCCTTCTCCATCTCGCTGTTCCAGCGCTGGGACCCCCAAAGCCCCATTGATAAGGGCTTGTCGACTGAGAACAGCTGCACTGCATAAGTGCAGACAGCTCACGCCAGTGCAGTAGCACAGATCTTATTGGGCTGGGCTTTTTTCAGTGAGTTCAAGTGGCTCTGTGCTACTGCGCAGGTGTGAGCTGTCTACATCTGTGCAGTGCGGCTGTTCTCCGTCCGTGCTTGTGTAGTGTGGCCACACTTCACGTATGGGAGCTTTCAGAAAATGACATACTTACCTCAGTACTTACCTAGGTAAGTATTTCATGCTCTTTTCTGGTTCATTGTAAAGCAAGTTTTTTTGGCGTTTGCCTTGAGTTAATATCTCACTATCCAAGAACAACAGAAAATGAGGATTGGCTTTATTGGCTTGGAAAAGGGGTGGTGCTTAGAACAATGTAATGATCAGAGGAGGGTCTTGCTGCAGTAGGCCAACCTAAACATAGTAAGTTTACCTTATATGGTCCTGTTTAAAGCCCTAGTGCGCGCTCTGGAATTTGTTAGTAAAGGGGAATAGGGGGGTATGCCATTGCTACAATTTTCAGATTTGATTTCAGATTTTTATTTCTCCTGAATCCACCCACTGTCTGCTGCTTTGTGGCCATCACTGCAGCTGAGCAAAGTCTCATCAAGTTCCTTACTGCTCATTGTGCAATAAAGCATGATCCCTCCCCTCTCTATCACCACTGTGTGTACCTCTCATCATCCTTACCTGCTTTATGTTATTTTGTGCAAAGAGAAAATTAGATTGGCAGCAGTCTTAAATCAAGCTAGACCTGACTCATACTGGCTAGAAAGTGCTGCAGCAAGTGCTAAGCTGAGAAGCTCTCACTAATACAACTGTGACCTCACCTTTCACTGTTTGGACATCCAAAGTGAAAAAAAAAAAACGATGAGAGAAACAATTGTATCTATCCTCCTTCTCCTAAAAAAAGATTCTTTTTAGCTATCCCACAGTTTTATTTTATATTTAAATCTATTTTTGAAGTGTTTGCCGTTTCATGGCCCCTGTTCAATGCTACATTCATTGAAGAATGCCAGAGCTAAAATCTATGAGCTATTGTCCCCTTTTATCTCTTTTCTGCTCCGAGGAGCCATTTTCTGCCAGGAAAGTGTTACATACATGTTTTATGACGGTAATTCCTTGTCAGTGAGAGTCACACTACAGTCCGACCCGGTCCCGACCCGGACAGAAACTGTCACTTGCATACTTGATTGTTTTACTCTTTCAGGCAGAGAATGTAAAAAAGGAATATAGCCTAGTTATTTGTGCGCTTGTCACTGTACATACATATGTCTATCATCATGTCACATGTCACCTCGGATGTCCTTTAAGAGAGACATCAGTTCCACATATTACAATACATATCAGCAGGGGCACCGTCCCCACCCTAACTTTAGTTAGAAACGACTGAAGGATTTGGGAATATCCAAGCAAATAGTGTCCTGGGAGCAGGCTGACCATACATGGGGAAGGGGCACAGCATGGGCAGCACCAATGGTTCTCTGTTCGGTTATTTCACTTGTATAAAGACATTTGGTAGGATGTGGGAAGGCTTACATGGGATTCTACACACTAAGCAGGAACAAAGAGATCAGACTCTTCTCCAGGATTATTCCTTTCCTGTATGGGGGGGGGGGGGGGGGGGAGTTGGTAATTTGCCCAGTGCTCAGAGGGAAAGACTAAATGATGCCCATTCCCAGATCCATGCAAACGCTGTCAGAAGTGGGATTCCCATTCCCAGATCCAGCCTGAATAATACATGTGGATGATGAGGTTATAGATGAGATGCCCAGTAAAATTGTAATCGTGTCTCAACAGAAAAAGGAACTACAGGAGCCACCAGCAAGTTAGCTTCAAAATATTTATTGCAAAAAGGACAGATATGTAATGTAGAAAGTTGCGTGCCTTTGTAATTGATGGACATTTACTATCTTATGCCTTAAAGCAAATCTGAAGTGAAAATAAACCTATGAGATAATGAATTGTATGTGTAGTACAACTAAGAGAGTGAACATTAGTAACAAAGAAAAGAGTCTCTCATGTTTTCCAGTACAGAAAGAGTTAAAATACTTCAGTTATCTATGCAAAAGAGCTTCTCTGAGCTCTTCGACCCACTGGGTCGAATACAGTCTTGTTTTCTGAAGCACATAAACAGCAAAAAAAAAAAAACAGTGAGAGACGGCTTGAGATCTGCTCTGTTTTATAGCTTAAAATAGTGTTTTTTTTAAACTGAATGATGATGCAAAAAAAGCTATTTAACTGAAAATAAAAATATGAGAATCTTTTCTTTGCTACTAATGTTCTATTCATTATTCGTACTACACATACAATTATTATAAGGGTTTGTTTTTTTCTTCAGGTTTTCTTTAAAAATATACGGCTCTGATCTAAGGCTTCACCTTGGAAAAAAATAAGTTTTAGTGATATATTTGGTGACAAGAGTGGAGCACCAAAGACATTACTAGTGTATGACTGAATAATGTTATATATAAACCAGTTGAATACATGTACAGCTTATGTACTGTATGTGTATAATGTTTGGTTGTTGATAAAAAATTACACATTGGCTGAGATTTATCTCATTTCAGGCTACACACGTAAGAATCCGATGCCCTGTACATGGTTCCCCTGTGCTGTTTGATAGTAGCTTTCCATTGTGACAGCCGTAGGCTTCCTGCCTGAATAGGCTTTTTTTGGAGTTCAAGATGATGAACGTCTCTAATTCAGGCTTTTGTTAACCTCCCGTTCTTCCTTATTGTTGGCTGAGTGTTTGGACCACGGATGCGCAGCTCTGTAGATTATTGCAAGTGCTTATCGACAGGGAAGTCTTGTGTTTTGGGATTCCCAGTGGCTTTCCACAGCATTTCATTCCAGTCGTTCGTATGACAGCATCATTTCTCATACCAGGCTGCACTGTAAAACATGCTCCAGCACCGTCAGGATGCCTTTTGTGTCCCTGAGGATTTCCATTCCTACTATGTTGTGAATAGATATCATTTCACCTTCAAACTGTCAATTATGTGAAATGCGGCTGAACTTGCCGATGATCCATCTTCTTGCTGAATTTTTTTCTATTGTTCTGTTTTTTTATCCTTTTCCATGTAAGCTGGCCCTTTCTGTATGATACTTCAGGGACACAGTCTAGACAAAGCACAGTATTTGGTAATGCTTTTACTGATGCTTGCAATGCACACGCCAATAGCGCACCAATAGGACCATATCAATGTGTTGTATTCACAAAACAGTGGTAAACTTTACATGTGCAGGCAGTGCATGTTAACTTTACTTTAAAGATACACTGAAGTGAAAAAACGTATGATATAATGAATTGTATGTGTAGTACGGATACTTATTAGAACATTAGTAGCAAAGAAGAGAGTCTCATATTTTTATTTTCAGTTATATAACTTTTTTTCCGCATCATCATCAACATTGCATCATTCTCTAATATTTGCAGTTTACGAATTAAGACAAGACAAGACAAGACAAATAACATTTATATTGCGCTTTTCTCCTTGCGGACTCAAAGCGCTCTGTTGGCAGTAGCAGTGTAAGGGAGACTTGCCAAAGGTCTCCTACTGAATTAGTGCTGGCTTACTGAACAGGCAGAGCCGAGATTCGAACCCTGGTCTCCTGTGTCAGAGGCAGAGCCCTTAACCATTACACCATCAGCCAACTGCATTACAACCTGTATGAAACAAAACGATGAAACAGAGCAGAGCTAATGACTGTTTGAGCTTCCTGGCAGTAAAACCTTAAACAAACAAGAAACAGCGAGATACAGGTTGGGATAAGTGCTTCAGAAAAAAGCACTGTAGCCAACCCAAGTTGGGTCAGAGAGCTCAGAGCAGCTATTTTGTATAGATAACAACTGAAATTTCTTAACTCTTCCTGTACTGGAAACAATATGGGACTCATATCTGTGCTACTAATGTTATATTACTTACCTGTACTACACATACAAATCATGATATCATAAGTTTATTTTCACTTCAGATTCCCTTTAAGCAGACTGCATTACACACCTTGTGCCAATCACATAATTAGTCTTATACAAACAACTATAGGCAGTAGACATAAATTAACTTTACATACGCTGCCTGTGCACATAAAGTTTTCCACTGATCTGTGCATACACCTCAATATTGCTTGATCAAAATGTGAGCAGGGGTTGTCAATCAACGTAGCAGACAGCACTTGCCAATATTGATCAGATGTCAGCTAAAAACGTCACTTTTCAGGGTATTGTATTGCTCAATGCAATATAAAATCAGGCTGTTTGACCTTTCAATTGATTGTTCTAGGTTTTCTGGTGTTCTGGGTCAATACTTTGATCCATTACATAATTTCTGATGCTGTAGGTTTTACGATTTCTGAATATTTCCACGTTTAATTGGTTCTACAACAATGTGACTGATCATAGAGAGACAGATTAAAGTATATTTAAAAAATGCTATAAGTAACCGATCTGAACAGGAATGAAGCTGTCGAAAACGTAAACCTTTTTTTTTGTCTCTATCCTAGCATTTAAAAATATAAACCTGTTTATTCCTCCAAAAATATTGATGTGTCAGTGGTACCCATTTTGTATTTCAATGTTAGTAATGATTTGCCTTTCAATTTATTTTTTTTGAACCTGTACTTAGGGTGCTTGCACAACATACAGAGTACCCAGTAAGCTCCCCAAAACTCATCTCTTCCTGTCTGTGCAATTAGCTGCAGAAAGCAAAATGAATTTCAACTCTGGAGTAATGTCAGCTGTTCTAATCAGAAAATAGGCAAACTGAATGCTCAGTTTACTGGCAGGAAGACTGAGCTGGGCGTGTGGCTAGGCCCGGATTTACATCACAAGAGCCTATAGGTTCTGGCACCCCCTACAGTGAACCTACAAACAACCACCGAACCGCATCACAAGTGTGCTGGCTGTCCCAGCTGTCACTTCATTCTTAGCTCCCTTGCCCTTCATAGGTTGCTACAGGTGCCCCTTAGTATTAGGTAGCCAGAGATACCCTCAGTATTAAGTAGCTAGAGGTTCCCCCCAACTCAGTGATCTGCAAACTTGGCTCTCCAGCTGTTAAGGAACTACAAGTCCCACAATGCATTTGCCTTTATGAATCATGACTCTGGCTGTCAGACTCCCGCAATGCATTGTGGGACTTGTAGTTCCTTAACAGCTAGAGAGCCAAGTTTGCAGATCACTGCCCCAACTCAAGGGAGTTCTGGTGACTGGAATGCCATGACCCAAGATAGTAACCTTTAATTTACCCTCTGCTCGGGACTCTGCATAAATAAGGCAGGAGGGAGGCACTTGGGGAGGGGAGTGAGCCGCCTTTCCATCATCAGGCGCTTGTAGGCATGTGCCTACAGAGCCTTGTGGTAAAATCCTCTCTGCATATGGCTATATCTGAAGAGACCTACAAGATAACAAATGCATTTTTTTTGTGCGGACATCTTCCGCAGTGCTTAACAGAGTATATAATCTTCTCGCTGATTTATGGGGGCCTTACAATCGAATCTCGACTATAGTTGTATATCCATCATCATCTATTGCCAATTAACTTATCTATGTGTGTTTGGTATGTGGAAGCTCCTTTAGATTGTAACCTCGCAAAAGTAGGGCTCTCTCACCCTTTTGTGTCTTGGAATTCATTGTACGGTACATTTTATTCACTCCAATTCTGTATTTTGTATATTGGTGTATACCATTGTCTGTATTATTATGTACCCCATGTTTGGTTTCTCACTTTGTACAGCGCCACGGAATATGTTGGTGCTTTATAAATCAATAATAATAATCGAGTGCCCGGAGTAAACCGATGCAAACACAAGGGGACCAATAATACGCCATGCAGGTAGTGATGCTAGATTCAAAGTATAGACTCAGTGCTGCAAGGTGGAAGAGCTATCCACTGCGTCAGTGATGCCACAATCGTGAAATAATATATGACAAAAACCCTGTGGTCTATAGATTTGAATGGAGGTATGGTCTTTTTATCTACAATGTTGGACCTGGATGTCCGCATAGTGCACATATACATTCAGCAGTAGGTACTGTACAATAGAGAATTGTCGACAAATTAATTTTTAGAATATACCTTTTTTTATTGAATACATAGTATTTTTCATTTTTGGGAAAATAAGAACTTTCCTGAAAATGTTTTAACTCATGCCTACCGACTGCAATAGAATATATAGCAATAGAATAATTAATGATTGAGGCCCTGTTAACAGTGGTCAGTTGGGTTGCAGAATAATTCTGCATGTCAACACACTGCACATACAATCCTATGGGCCTGTTCACAGTAACGGATCGCATTATTCTAACTTGCTGCATGCAAGCTTTGCATTAACACACATTTTAACATGTGTATTATGCAACTGACCACTAGTCTGAATGCTGGATAAATATTTTATGACTACTGGAGAGTTTATGTAATGGTGATCCCTTCGAAGGCATTGCAAAGGCTGCTATTTACAGGAAGAATATTCCTGAAAAACTCCCATGAGGAGATGGACTATTCAAAACTTGTTGCTGTCACTTACCTACTGTAAGTGACAGCGACATAGGAAAACAAGTAATTTGCAGTGCATTGTACTCCGGAACAAATGTACTGTACATTTTATACTTATGAATACAGATGTAGTTTCATTGTTACAATTTTTCACAATAGCGGTCCTTTAAATACAGGACAGTTAAGCAAGATCTCCTATTATTTTTACTGATCTTTGAACTGAAGATGCGGCTGTAACCCAATATCAGTAATTCATCACCATACTACATCGTCCCTCCCGTTATTTTGTCAGATCTCAGCCGGGAGTCTTATCTGATATCACTGTCCCCTCTGGGACACGAGCTTTGTTCTGCTTGCTATAGTAGAAAACTAAGTAGCCTCACTCTTGTGTCATTTGTAGACACCCTGCATGCTGTCCCGCTTGATCTCACAGAAACAACCCTCCCAATCAACTGATCAATGCTCGATGGACACAACATACGGACATCAAGGTGACCTCCCTTTTTAATAGATGTTCTTTAGATTGTATGTAATATCAAATTTAACCTATTAAGAATGTCTTGTAGTGTATGCCGCCACCATGACTCTTGTAGCGTGAGAGAATGAAATCTAATACCTATTGTTTGCTGTTAGCTGTTCCTACAGATCTCCTTTCAGATGCTTTCACTTGCCTCCTCAGACACTCCAAGGCCCAACTAACACCATGACAAGAAGCAGTTATTAATCGTGTCAGGAGGAAGGAAGGACAGCTCCTGCCTTACCTCATATGCATTTTATGCTTTCAGTAATATGAGGTGGATTTTCAGGCACTGACACGGTAATGAAATGTCACCTGACATTTGATACGAGCTGAAACTACACAACTGTGTACAGAACAGTTGCCTGTTATGATGTTACATATGATATTACATACATATTGGTGTTATGGAATAGTCAGGTGTAGATCACAAGACCTGACACATCATACATCTTCCCTACAGCGTGATGCTAGCAGTGCAGAGCAACTCTGATGGCTCAGCCTGCATTCCATCTCTATGTTCTCCTCAGAGTCACTTCAAGCCGCCTGAATTCCTTTTGCAGATAAAGGATCCTGCTAACATCATTTAAAAGCTACAGAATTGTGACTGGTACGGCTGAGTACACTCTTTTAGATTTTTTTCAGCTGAAATGATTATGTATTAACATTTCAGCCAGAAAATCTACAGGGGTATAATTCTGAAGCAGGGTGCCATTGCCCCCCCCCCCCTAAATACAGCGCTTGGAGTCAATTTTATTGCAGATAGATCCCTAACAATCTCAAAAACTTGTGGAGCTTTAAGGACCACTTTTCTACTACAAGCATGCAAATTCGCATGCTATTTTATGCACACGAATTCACATGTGTATGCAAAATCACGTGCATTTGTGGCTATTTTTTGCAGATTTTTTTTCTGTCATCCTTTATCACTATTGACGTATGCGCCTGAGAAAGGCACGTGAAAACGTGCAAAAAAAAGTGCAAAAATGTGTAAATTGTGCAGAAAATTGTTACAGATGTGGCCTTTTTTTCCGCGTGTGGGGGGAGGCGATTTTTACCTGTATTTGAAACAGGCTCATTGAAATACTGTACATTGCTGTTGCAAATTCGCCTGCAGCTAATGCATACAAATTCACCATAGTGGAAAAGAGTTACAGGCATGCAGTCTGCAAATGTAATGACAGTGGTTGCATGTCTTTACTGAATAAGTGACTCACTAAGCAGGTTAACACATATTAACAGAACAGCCCAACAACATGCACCTTTTTAACTGTTTTTTGACCATGGTAATTGAAATCTAAGCCCTGTTGGGACCTGTTATCCCTGCCAAGGCTTAGATTTCAATTACTGCGCCGCACGCCACCGCCAATCTCACCACTTTCACGTTGTTGCAGTCCACTCTCTCTGCTGTCGGTATGACTGCAGAGCTCTGTGAGCTCGTCAGAAGCCAATTTTATTGGCTCCTGACCCTGTGATCACTGTGAAGGCTCCTGACCAGCTCATGGAGCTCTGCTGTCATACTGACTGTGCAGAGTTAGTGGGCTACAGCGATGGTTGAGCGGTGAGCCCTGTATTTTTTTTTTTACCAGAAATGCTCTTGTCATTAAGGTGCCAGAGTCTTCTGGTACTTAAGTGGTTAAACACCTCAACAGTGGTTGCTCCAGATTTTGGGGCATATGAAGTAAACATTGGTTAAGTTGCTGTACGCACCGCAATTTTACCATTCATCACGCTAACAAGGCATTGTGTGTTGCACAATAAGGGTGACCTGTGTTATCTAGGTCAGTGGTTCCCAACCTTTTCCGGCCCGGGGAACACTTTCTGACCAAATTTTTCTCCGGGGAACGGTGGGGGGGTGTTTGCGTGACCTAGTGGACAGTGCCGTGCAGCTGGGGTGCAGCTGCATAGCTAGCATAGTTGCCCCCCAGTGTAGGAGGGAGTTTAGTTGCCTCAGTATAGCTAGTGTAGTGCCCCAGTATAGCCAGTATAGTGCCCCATTATAGCCAGAATAGTGCCCCAGTATAGCCAGAATAATGCCCCAGTATAGCTAGTATAGTGCCCCACTATAGTGCCCCAGTATAGCCAGAATAGTGCCCCAGTATAGCTAGTATAGTGCCCCAGTATAGCCAGTATAGTGCCCCCAGTATAGCCAGTATAGTGCCCCAGTATAGCTAGAATAGTGCCCCAGTATAGCCAGAATAGTGCCCCAGTATAGCTAGTATAGTGCCCCAGTATAGCCAGTATAGTGCCCCCAGTATAGCCAGTATAGTGCCCCAGTATAGCCAGTATAGTGCCCCAGTATAGCCAGAATAGTGCCCCAGTATAGCCAGAATAGTGCCCCCAGTATAGCCAGCATAGTGCCCCCAGTATAGTGCCCCAGTATAGCCAGAATAGTGCCCCAGTATAGCCAGAATAGTGCCCCAGTATAGCTAGTATAGTGCCCCAGTATAGTGCCCCAGTATAGCCAGTATAGTGCCCCCAGTATAGCCAGTATAGTGCCCCAGTATAGTGCCCTAGTATAGCCAGTATAGTGCCCCAGTATAGCCAGAATAGTGTCCCAGTATAGTGCCCCAGTATAGCCAGTATAGTGCCCCCAGTATAGCCAGTATAGTGCCCCAGTATAGTGCCCCAGTATAGCCAGTATAGTGCCCCAGTATAGCCAGTATAGTGCCCCAGTATAGCCAGAATAGTGCCCAGTATAGCCAGAATAGTGCACCCAGTATAGCCAGAATAGTGTCCCCAGTATAGCCAGAATAGTGCCCCAGTATAGCCAGAATAGTGCCCCCAGTATAGCCAGAATAGTGCCCCCAGTATAGCCAGAATAGTGCCCCCAGTATAGCCAGAATAGTGCCCCCAGTATAGCCAGTATAGTGCCCCCAGTATAGCCAGAATAGTGCCCCAGTATAGCCAGAATAGTGCCCCAGTATAGCCAGTATAGTGCCCCAGTATAGCCAGTATAGTGCCCCAGTATAGCTAGTAAAGTGCCCCAGAATAGTGCCCCAGTATAGCCAGTATAGTGCCCCAGTATAGCTAGTATAGTGCCCCAGAATAGTGCCCCAGTATGGGTAGGTGGTGCCCCCCGCCCGTCCCGTTATTACCTTAACAGCTGTCGCTCTCCCCTCTCCAGCGCATGTGTTTATTTAAGGCAAGCAGCGTATCTCCCGGCTGCTCTGTGATGCGACAGGAAGCAGGGCAGCGGCTTCCTGTAGCGGCGATATGTATCGCCGTTACTATGGTAACCGAGCCCTGATTCCTGCGCATCACAGAGCAGCCGGGAGATACGCTGCTTGCCTTAAATAAACACATGCGCTGGAGAGGTGAGAGCGGCCGCTGCTAAGGTAATAGCAGCGGCGGCCGCTGGGACGTGCGGGGGGGGGGGGGGGAAGAGGACGGCACACCAGGCAACATGCCGCGGCACGCTGGTTGAAAAACGCTGATCTAGGTAATAGAGTAACCAAGCAGCTCAGGGTGACCCAAACTACTAGGAATGTATAGGGGGATAAAAGGAACCAAAAAGCCCTCCTACTAAAAAAGCAAAGCTTGGTGTAATGGCCTTCTTAAAACAGAAAGAAATTTGCAATAATTCAGCTATAAGTGAAAATATGTGGTTACCGACAATGCACTACCACTAAATATGCAAATTATCCCTTTTCGACCTCGTTAAGCCAAACAAGCATCCAGAAGCACTGGTGTATAGCAAGCCTATAGCTTTAAGTTTTACACAGCCATATCAAACCCACATGTAGACAGCCTGTTTTGGACTTTTGATCCTCATCAGTATATGGCAGGGATTGATAAGGCTGTATGAAATAGGGCTTGGACCAGTACAACAGAGTAACCAAGCAGCTCAGGGTGACCCAAACTACTAGGAATGTATAGGGGGATACAAGGAACCAAAAAGCCCTCCTACTAAAAAAGCAAAGCTTGGTGTAATTGCCTTCTTAAAACAGAAGGAAATTTGCAATAATTCAGCTATAAGTGAACATTTGTGGTTACCCACAATGCTCTATTACTAAATATGCAAATTATCCCTTTTCGCCCTTGTTACGCCAAGCAAGCATCCAGAACCGCTGGTGTATAGCAAGCCTATAGCTTTAAGTTTTACAATGTGAGCATTGTTAGAGTAACACATAATATGCAAGTGTGTGTACTAACAGGTAAATGTTAACAGGCTCATATGGGTTCTACAAGTAAGTGATGTTTTATGTGGTAGGCTGGGAACAGGGACATTTTAGGTAAACTGAGATCCTTGGCAAAAATGAACATGGTACACAGTAAGGCCCGGTTCACACTTGCGGTGGCCCTCCGGAATCGCCGTGCCGGAGTCGCACCGCCTGCAGAACGGACGGAACGGACGCACGGCATAGCAATTAAAGCCTATGCGTCCGTTCACATGGGTCCGTTCTGCAGAACCGGAGCCGGACCGGATCCGGGCCGGATCCGGACTCCGGCCTCCGTTCCAACATGCGCTATTTTTTCATCCGGCCCCTCCGGCAGCCGTATCCGGGGCGGAGCCGGACTGCACCATCCGGCCAATACAAACAAATGGGAACCGGAGGCCGCACAACACACTGGCTGAGAAATCCGGATCTTCTACCCCACTTCCTATGCGGATTTTTGCGGCGATATTGGCTGGGGACACATGGGCAAGCATTTTGGAGTGGAGCAGCACGAGCTGGAGGTGTTGGCAGGATGTTGGCAGCATGTCGGAGGTGGAGGTGAGTGCTAAACAGCAGAGGGCCTGATTCCACAGGTCCCCCTTCTGCTGACCTCCCAGACCCCAACATTTTTTTTTTTTTTTACGTATATTTTGCCAAACGGATCCGGATCGCATCCTGATTGCCACCTGATGCAACCTGACCGGATCCGGATCGGATCCGGATCAGAACCGTATGGTTCCGATCCGGATCCGGTCCGGATCCGGTCAGGTCATCCGGTCCGTTTGGCAAACAACCGCTAATGTGAACCGGGCCTAAGCTTGTGACCTCTACAGCCTCCAACTTTTGGGGCAACTAAGGATCTTGGGGCCCTGGTCAATTGCTCATTTTGACCCTACGGAAGAACCAGCCCTGACTGGAAACGCCTAGGAGGAATCGCTGTATTATTCAGATTTGTAATGTGTGATATATTAGCATTATTTAAAAAATGATAATTGTATCTCATGTGTCAGTGTGGAAATTAATGCCTAAGCCATTTATCAACAATGAAAATGCTTGCACCTGGTTCCCTTTTATCTAAAGCGAACTCAAGTATAAGTAGTTTTAACAGAAGATTGATGGGATATATTTAATTTTTAGGTTGCCATGACAACAGCTAGAAACAATTAATATCTCTAGATTTGTGGTTGGCACATGCACAGCCTCTTGCCCTAACTGGGCTAGTGCTTGATATGCCAAACAAACCCTCTGCATTCACTTATACAGTTATTCACATGATTAGACATTATTCTGAAACCAAGTTGTCAGCAAATTAGAGCCACAATGAAGTATTATTCTTACTATCTGCTACATTTATGATGGTTTTCATTGAGTCCTGAGATGTAAAATGAACTGTGTATATTGCTTTTTGTTGGAGCAGAGATGTAATTTAGGAAGTAATTGTTTATAAAATAATTACAACTACATACTGATAAATGCAGAGTTGTATTTGCTGTTTTCATTAGCCATATTTAACTACACAGCTGTTATTACTTATTCCAACTGCTTTATAGTTCTCATTATATTTAACATTACTGCAAGGATCTATCATTCAATGGTACTCCTGGCAGACCAGTGGTTTTTGCAGCAAAAAGTTGTTTTTATGGCTGTTTGCTTGTGTCTAATGACATTTGGGTCTAATTTACTAAAGCTGCAGAGCAGAATAAAATCCTTATTGTGGATTTACTAAAGCTACATACACACATTAGATAAAAGTTGGCTGAAATGTCCAATAACCACTGCTTCGGCCAACAACTGTTCGCCTCTCCAATTTGTGTATAGCTTACAAGGACAGTTTCTAGGCTAAATTTCACCCAAGGCGAGGGTGTACAAATTCAGTATGGGTAGGTATGTATAGGTGCTTTCAGTATAGGTAGCTGTGTATAGGTGCCTTCAGTATAGGTTATCTAGGTATAGTTGCAGCCAGTATAAGTTAGCTAGGTATAGGTGCAGCCAGTATAGCTTAGCTAGGTATAGGTGCAACCAGTATAGGTTAGCTAGGTATAGGTGCAGCCAGTATAGGTTAGCTAGGTATAGGTGCAGCCAGTATAGGTTAGCTAGGTATAGGTGCAGCCTGTATAGGTTAGCTAGGTATAGGTGCCTTCGGTATAGGTAGCTATGTATAGGTGCCTTCAGTATAGGTAGCTAGGTATAAGTGCAGCCAGTATATGTTAGCTAGGTATAGGTGCAGCCAGTATCGGTTAGCTAGGTATCGGTGCCTTCAGTATAGGTAGCTAGGTATAGGTGCCTTCAGTATAGGTAGCCAGGCATAGGTGCCTTCAGTATTGGTAGCTAGGTATAGGTGCAGCCAGTATAGGTTAGCTAGGTATAGGTGCCCCCCCTATAAGTAATGGAGGGGAAGCCGCGGCCACACTGAGACTCAGTCACGTAGAGGGGAGCCCAATTTCTCCCTCCCTCTCCCTGGGGCTCCCCTCAATGCTCCCCCTCTTTGCAAAGTAAGTGCAATAGGAAGCCTCGTATCCGCAACTCACCTCCCTGCCAGTTCCAAATGCTGCTCACTTGCCACTGATCTCTGTCTGCATAGCCGCGGATACACTCTCTACTTCCTGATTAGCAACTCTTAGCGCTTACTCTGCAAAGAGGGGGGAGCACAGAGAAGTCCAGCTCCGCTCCATGCGGCTGAGTCTCATTGTGGTCACGGCTCCCCCCCCCCCATCACTGCCCCACCCCTCCCTCACAACGTTCAGGGCGGTTGCCTGCCTGGCCCACCCATAGAAATGGGGCTGCAGCTTACAGGCCACGAGGCTTAAGGATCCAACATGTTTTATGGTTAATGATGCCTGATTATGCCAGATTGCACAATTGTAATGTTATTTTCACTCCCCCTATACATACTACTACCACTATAGTGCATTTTATTGTGGGAGAAATCTACATTTTATATGTATGGATTTAAAATTCTAAAACATTTGTGAGAATTGTATTTCCTCAGAGGCTATAGAGAAAATATAAGTTGTTCTATAGGAGCCATTCATTGTTTTTAAAACATTACAATACTATCTGCTGCATTTCATCATTATCATTCATTACAAAGCTGGCTTTACAGTTTACATAGCAGAGAGTGTCACTGGCAGACATGACGGGGACTTCCTAGCAGATGCCTGCTCATTTAATTCCAGTCAGAGGTGTTAGCAGCGTCACACTGTTAGATTGGGAAGCACTCTGTATTTATTCACTGTTAACTAGAATTTTGTGCCAGGAACACTTCCAGTCGGCAATAGCAGACGCAATTATGAAGTACAAAAAAGTCTGAAAAACACTCTCAGGCATTCTATCACACTGTATGTGTGCTACTTGTGGACAGATGCAGCAAGCATTACATTTTCAGCCCTCTTCAATATTTCCCATGCACATATTAACAGAACACCAAATTTAAATGTATTAAAGAAACAAAATCATGATTTAACCCTATTAAGTATGCATCAAAACTATTAAAGGAAAACTCCAGATTGCTGCAAATATTACTCACTTCTAATGCTTACTAAAATTAGTTTTGAACACATTTTCCATTGTCTGTAATACCCCCTGAACGGTTATTAAAAACAGCCTGTCTCTGTAAGGCAAAGGGTTTTAATTGTAAAGAGTTTTAGCAGGTTCTTCCACCACCTACACAGTGTTGGTGATGATACATATCTTCTAGGCAAATCACACCCATTGTATTGTCTGACAACATGAATATATTGTCTCTTCATACGTCAGTCAAATCATCTGTCTCTCAAGTTATCCATAGACTCATTCCTAGGGGCAGGAGAGTCTGATAGATCATTAGAGAGAATTGTAAGAATACTAAAAACATTCAGCAGATAACATTTGAAGGCCAGAAGATGTTCTTATTCTTGAAATACTATATATACACATTATTCAATACCATAAACACATGTACCTGATTCTGTCCTTTTTAGCTTAAGGCAGGTCTCCGAATTTTTTTTTTTACCTCCCGCTCCTTCTGCTAGTCTTGCATCATAGCAGAATTACTATAAAAAGCCGCTAAATAACTAAATTCTGCAGTGCTGTGATTGTCACTGCATTTTGTATACAGATAGATGACAGACAGGCTCTCTTTTGTAGAGGAGAGCCTGCTGCTCTCACCCAGTGGCAAAGCTAGGGTGTTTGACACCCGATGCTGGTTATTTACAGACACCCCCCCGCCCCCTGCAGAAAAGAGAAAGGGCGTGAGCGCTGAAAAATGGGTGTTGCCATGACATGGGTGGAGATAACCATTATATAACATTGTAACTCTAAGGCAGTGCCCTGAATTTCATCCCAAAACAAAGTTAGGCAAAGTGACCCTAAGGCCTGGTTTAAACGGACACTTGATGACCGGTAAGTGACTGCCACGGCGCTCGTTGCCAAACGCTGCCCATACATATGAATTAGCAATACAGATACCATTGTTTACCACCATTTGCTGTATGCGCAATCGCCATGTTTTTATCCTTATTTTTCCTGTCGGTTCAGCCGACCCTAGTCATTTACCGCCACGTGTCTGTCCCTTTGTGGGGGTGAAAACCGCAGATCATCACCGAAAGACATCAAATGCTTTTCTGCATGCTTGCAGAAAAGCAATTGACCGAGACCGTGTGAACCAATCCTTAAAGTGTACCAGAGCTGAAAATAGTAAAAAGATTTATGCATACCTGGGGCTTCCAGCCCCATCCGCTCGGATCGCTCCCACGCCGCCGGCAGCTTTGGGAACTGGGTGGCGTCACTGACGTCAGTCGGCTCCAGTCTACATCTGAGAAGTGCATCCACTACGTATCTCTCCAATGTCAGTGACAGGACCCAATTCCCAAAGCTGCGGGCAGCGGAGGACGGTGGCGTGGGAGCGATCCGAGCGGATGGGGCTGGAGGAAGCCCCAGGTATGTATAAATCTTTTTACTATTTTCAGTCCGTTTAAGGCAGAGAGATACACAGGATCAGAGGGCTGCAGGCGAGCTGAGACGAGAGGCTCCCGCGTTGGAATCAGGTGAGTTGTTACAATGTAACAGACATGCAGCTCTGATGATCTGTGGTCTGCAAATTGCAGACTGCAATCGGCAGCACAGCTTCGGGGACAGGGAGCAGAAAGGGCACAGAAAAGCAGGGCATGATTTAACAATCACAGCTGGAGCCCATGTGGCAGAGTCACTGTTCGGGCCCCAAACTGTGCAGTGTGACGTCACCCTTCTCAGCGGACACTCCGGTGCAGGCAACACTTCCCGCAACCCCCTTTCAACGACAGTGCTCTCACCACTTCCGTGATCCTTATGGGCAGGGGGGCTTGGGTGACACCTGGGCCCATGGGCGTCCACAGAAAATTTTTCAGGGGGGGGGCAAAAATGGGGAAGTGGGAGTCATGCCAAAAAATGGACGTGGCCACGAATTACGATGTGGGTGTGGTCACAGACGGAGCCAAATTTACATGAACTTAGCAATGGTGGGACATTAGACTAGGGCTTTGGTAGGGATTAGATTATGAGTGCCTCCGACGCTGGTGTTCCCCAGTTTAGCTAGTGACAGGGAAACTTAAGCCATGCCCCCTGTGTGGCATTAAGCCACACATCAGATTTTGCAGGAGGGTGCCAGTGGGTGGGAGAGGGTGACAATGGGCGGGATGGGTGCCAGTGGGTAGGAGGAGGGTGCCAGTGTGTGGGGAGGACAGCAGAAAGGCAGAGAGAGACAGCTAAGAGGGAGAATGACAGCTGAGAGGCAGAGAGAGAGAGAGCAAAAGGCAGAGAGAGAGAGAAAGAGACAGCAAAGAGAGAACGCAGAAAGGCAGAGAGAAAGAGTCAGCAAAGAGAGAGCGCAGAAAGGCAGAGAGAGAGAGAGAGAGAGAGCAGAAAGGCAGAGAGAGACAACAGAGAAGCAGAGAGAGAGAGACAGCAGAAAAGTAAAGAGAGCACGCAGAAAGGCAGAGAGACAGCAGAAAGGCAGAGAGACAGCAGAAAGGCAGAGAGAGCGGAGAGGCAGAGAAAGAGAGACAGCAGAAAGGCAGAGAGAGAGAGAGAGAGAGAGAGAGCAGAAGAGCAGAGAGAGAGAGCAGAAGAGCAGAGAGAGAGAGAGAGCAGAAATGCAGAGAGAAAGACAGCAGAAAGGCAGAGAGAGAGACAGCAGAGAAGCAGAGAGAGATCATGCGGAGAGGGAGAGAGGGAGACAGCAGAGAGAGAGAGACAGCAGAAAGGCAGAGAGAGAGAGAAAGAGAGCTGAAAGGCAGAGGGAGAGAGAGACAGCAGAGAGAGAGAGAGAGAGAGAGAGACAGCAGAAAAGTGGAGAGAGAGAGAGCAGAAAGGCAGAGAGAGAAAGAGAAAGAGACAGCAGAAAGGCAGAGAAGAAGAGACAGCATAAAGGCAGAGAGAAAGAGACAGCAGAAAGGCAGAGAGAGAGCTGAGAGGCAGAGAAAGAGAGACAGCAGAAAGGCAGAGAGAAAGAGACAGCAGAAAGGCAGAGAGAGAGAGAGAGCAGAAGGGCAGAGAGAGAGAGCAGAAATGCAGAGAGAAAGACAGCAGAAAGGCAGAGAGAGAGAGAGAGCAGAACAGCAGAGAGAGATAGCAGAAAGGCAGAGAGAGAGAGAGCAGAGAAGCAGAGAGAGAGGGAGACAGCAGAGAGAGAGAGAGCTGAGAGGCAGAGAAAGACAGACAGCAGAAAGGCAGAGAGAGAGAGAGAGAGAGAGAGAGAAAGAGAGCTGAAAGGCAGAGGGAGAGAGAGATAGCAGAGAAGCAGAGAGAGAGAGAGAGAGAGAGAGCAGAAAAGCAGAGAGAGAGAGAGCAGAAAGGCAGAGAGAGAGACAGCAGAAAGGCAGAGAGAGAGACCAGAAAGGCAAAGAGAGAGAGAGAGAGAGCAGAGAGGCCAAAAAAGAGAGACAGCAAAAAGGCAGAGAGAGAGAAAGAGACAGCAGAAAGGCAGATAGAGAGAGAGCAGAAAGGCCGAGAAGGAGACAGCAGAAAGGCAGAGAGAAAGAGACAGTAGAAAGGCACAGAGAGAGCTGAGAGGCAGAGAAAGAGAGACAGCAGAAAGGCAGAGAGAAAGAGACAGCAGAAAGGCAGATAGAGAGAGCTGAGAGGCAGAGAGAGAGAGAGAGCTGAGAGGCAGAGAAAAAGAGATAGCAGAAAGGCAGAGAGAAAGAGACAGCAGAACGGCAGAGAGAGAGAGAGAGAGAGAGCTGAGAGGCAGAGAAAGAGAGATAGCAGAAAGGCAGAGAGAAAGAGACAGCAGAAAGAGAGACAGCAGAAAGGCAGAGAAAGAGAGACCGCAGAAAGGCAGAGAGAGAGAGAGAGAGAGAGCTGAGAAGCAGAAAAAAAGAGATAGCAGAAAGGCAGAGAGAAAGAGACAGCAGAACGGCAGAGAGAGGGAGAGCTGAGAGGCAGAGAAAGAGAGACAGCAGAAAGGCAGAGAGAAAGAGACAGCAGAAAGGCAGATAAAGAGAGCTGAGAGGCAGAGAAAGAGAGACAGCAGAAAGGCAGAGAGAGAGCTGAGAGGCAGAGAAAAGAAGATAGCAGAAAGGCAGAGAGAAAGAGACAGCAGAAAGGCAGAGAGAAAGAGACAGCAGAAAGGCAGAGAGAGAGAGAGAGCCGAGAGGCAGAGAAAGATAAAGCAGAAAGGCAGAGAGAAAGAGACAGCAGAAAGGCAGAGAGAGAGAGAGAGAGAGCTGAGAGGCAGAGAAAGAGAGACAGCAGAAAGGCAGAGAGAAAGAGACAGCAGAAAGGCAGAGAGAGAGAGCGAGAGCTGAGAGGCAGAGAAAGAGAGACAGCAGAAAGAGAGAGAGAAAGAGACAGCAGAAAGGCAGAGAGAAAATAACAGCAGAAAGGCAGAGAGAGAGAGAGAGAGAGAGATGAGAGGCAGAGAAAGAGAGACAGCAGAAAGGCAGCGAGAGAGACAGCAGAAAGGGACATCCAAAAGGCAGAGAGAGAGCTGAAAGGCAGAGAGTGACAGGAGAAAGGCAGAGAGACAGAGACAGCAGAAAGGCAAAGAGACCGAGAGAGAGACAGAGAGAGGGAGAGACAGCACAGAAGACAGGAAGAGAAGAGAAGAGAGAGGAAACAAAATACATTACTTGAGGGCAAGATGGGAGAGAAAACAAGTCAATCTGACTGAGGGAAAACTAAAGAGAACATAAATCAGGCAGGCTGGGACAACGCATTCCTCAGACGCTTGCATGTCAGCTCATCTATGTTGTATTGCAGCTGACTGTTTACTTACTTTTCCCAGTCTGTGTGAAAGCTCTGGTCCTGCTCTGTCCCTTTGGCTCCGCAGACACTCGTAGGCTCTCAAGTCAAATCTCCCGGCAGTGAGAAGATGCTCAAGCGCGTCATTCAAGCAGCCAGGAAATAGAGGGGGCAGGGCGGCACAACTGAGGACAACACCATGAGGGGGAAAAATACAGTAAAAAAAAAAAAAAAAAACACTGGCGTTACTGATGGGCACTTCAAGAAAGGGAACTTGAGTGGCCCCATAGGCTGCACGGCTGTATGTCCGGCAATGCGCTGAGAGACTGTCCCCCTGAGAGCTGTCCCTGACTGGTGGCTTGAAACTTCCGGGTTCAGGTGGCTAGGGGGAGGCAGCAGCTGGCCAGGGGGTGGCACATGCCCTATTTTGCCCATGTGTGGACGCCCATGCCTGGGCCACACCTCTCCCTCTCTACGTTCTGATTGGGAAGGGTAGTGAGTAGCAGATTAGCCAAGCCTCTCACAAGGCATTGCTCCTCCACTAGAGCCAGGGAGAAGGATTTATGGATTGATCAAAGGAGCAGCCATTCTATGACGACCTCTTAGGCCACTATAATTAGTATGAAAGAGCAGGAGAACGTTTATTTTAAGAAAGTCGTATTAACCTGGACAAATGCGGCTTTAGGCTTCAACCCACCTTTATACCTGCTATGGAAGCGCCTGTATGTTGCCACTTCTCTTTTACCCATCTAATGCTCTACACCCATCCTCTCCTTATGCTGGGTACATAATTTCCTGTCTGATCAATGGGTAATCTGACTTGAAGTTATGTATACATGTCCAAACTGCTCCCGATCGGTAACGATTTAAAATAGACCTCGATTTTTAATGAAAGCAGATCCGACATCTCAGAAATTATTGTCCGAATATTATCAATTGGATGGTAAATTGTGAACGCAAAAGAACACAAGCATTACACAAATGCTTTCCTGTCATTGGTGAAGAGGAGGAAGTGGAAGTACCAGAATACTCAGGCACTTCCAACTGTTCCTTGGTGTGATGATGTATGAAGATTGGAGTAGGCTATAGAGAACCACCTCACAAGTAAGATGAACAAGGGGCCATCATGTGGGGACCCTAAGTCTCATCAGGTGCCGCTCTGGTTTGCTGGTGGTGGATAAATACTTCATTAAATGTGAGGATTATCACCTGTGTGTTCAGTATCAGTATATGGTAACAAATGTAGCATACGTAAGTCTTCTAGATCTGGCAATACACAGTTATGGTGTGGGAAGTAGCCCTGATCTGTTTCTCTCACCAGCAATACGGGTGGATAAAGTGAAGTGTCTCATGATTCACAAATCCTGCATATAAGAAGCTGAGTGCGGTGTCTGCCATAGAGCATTCTTTTGTAGTTAACCTACATAGGCTGTGTTACAGACGCTTAGCTTGTAATGACATAGATATTTCCCCACAGTAGTAAAGACAATGAGACTGCTAATTTTAATAATGTCTATTACATCTGTGCGGAATACTTATGACTTGGACAAGATCAGCGGGTGGCAGACTTGGAGACGAATAACTTATGGTGTACTGGTGTAATTCGAAGCCTCTTGCGAGTTTTAGGTCAATGGAAAACACGATCCTCAGTAGAATAGCCTAAATAAATCACATTTGTTGCATTGTGCTGCTAGGATATGAAAGCTTATTTATTGCTTCTTTGGGACAGTAACATTTCCAGGGTTGGAAACTATCCAGTTCTTTTGTAATTGAACTGGAATCTATTTGCATACTAAGTATTTGGTACCAGTGACTTCTGAAATATGATTAGAGGAGGAGATGCTGAACAAGCCGTGTTTCCATTTAGAAATAATAGTATCATACCTTGTGTACAATGTAAGCAAACACCATCGGCTTCTGAAACCATCTTTGTAACTTGATGGTTAACATCGGAGTTTTAGATTGTGATGAATGTATGCATGAGCCTCCAGTATGTCTGCTGTGAAATGTTCTGCACTTCTTGTATAAAAGAAATATAAGAAGGCACATTAATCACTGCTGTCTGAACAATGCAGTAATGTAAGGAACAATTGTATTCTTTGTATTGTATCCTCCTCCCTACTGACAATGTGCACTGAAGGTAGGGGTTACAGTCTGTCTGCAGAGGTACAATGTCATCTATTCAACATTTACAAGGCAAGGAATCACAGTATCCAGCGCTTTAGTGATTAAAGTCAAGATAGGTATACAAGGGGTAGTGCTGGGAACACACAATGCAATTTCCCATCTGATTGGCGGGAATCAAGCGATTATTTACAACATGTCCAATCTGTTTCCAGTCGAGAAAGGGATCAATTCTGTGAAGTTATCATCAGAAAATCGATTTCTTTATCGATTGGGAGCAGTTTGGACATATATACATGCTACAACTTCCTGTCCGATCACCCGTCTATTGAACGGGAAATCGCAGTGTGTGTTCCCAAAATAATAGCAACCCATTTATGTACAGTGGTTTGCAAAAGTATTCAACACCCTTGAAGTTTCCCTGTCATATTACTGCCACAAACATGAATCAATTTTATATGATTTTCTTTCCACTTCTCACATGTACACCACTTGTATTGGTCTTTCACGTGGAATTCCAATAAAATTGATTCATGTTTGTGGCAGTAACATGACAAAATGTGGAAAACTTTAAGGGGGCCGAATACTTTTGCAAACCACTGTAAAGTACCAGTTACTCCCCTTGAGATCAATGCACCATGAGTAGCTATAGTACAGTACAAAATCATGTGGTCAATAATTCCCTACCACCCAATCAATTACATTTTTGTAGAGTCACCTAACCTTTCCTAAACTCCACTATGTACCTTAACCCTAACTTTGCCCCAGCCTGTATGCCTGCCTATAATCTCCCAGCTCCTTCCATGGAAACTAACCCTTTCGCTTAAGGCCCCGTTTACACCTAATCAGTTGGTACGCGTTTTTTTCTTCTTCTCCATAGCAGTGTATTGTGAAAAAGATTTCAGTTAAAACGCTTTAAGTGTGAAAGGTGCCATAGGAAAACATGGGACTTACTTGAAAATTAGTTGACCTTTCAGTTATAACTGAAAGCAACTGATTAAGTGTAAACGGGGCCTAAGCCTAACCAACTTTAAAATAGATCCCAGGCAAATGAAAAATAAAAACAAGACCTCTTCTCCCATGCAAGGCTCCTACTGTATAAGCCTGAACTTTAGCATGCAGGTCTCCTCTCATCTAACACAGCTGCAAATGTTCAGTAAGTGACTGTGCCCTTGAATTAAGAGAAAAGTGGTCCTCCCAATTTAATCCACTCCCCTTACCTTCCCAAAATGTTTGTTAGCAGAACGGACAGGACACAATGGTCTTCTTGGAAGATGTGTCTGAGGAATTTCACCTTGGAAGAAGAGTCCAGCCAGAGTTAGAAAGTGAAACATCAAGGACTATAAGGAGCCCCACTAGGAAAGTATGTGTTTTTTTTTCTCCCCTAAGACAACTTAACTCAATACTTCCCTAACACCAACCGTCCTGATCTCCCTAACCCTGAAAACTTGGATGCTCTGAACTTATTGGTATGGATACTGCAAATAACTTAGTCTCAATGAACAGTGCCCAATTGAACACTGATATGAGAGAGGGTGACAATATAAAGGTAAAGGGCAGAGGAGGTGTACAGATATATTCAGCGGGGGAGGGGGGGGGGGGGTGGAAGAAAGAGAGAAAGAGAGGGAAAATAAATAGAGAGAGTGAGAGAGAGAGAACACACCGTGAGAGTGGAATATTATGTACAGCAATCCTATAGTACTATTACATGTAAAATATGTCTGTTTATTCTCCATGAACAGTCACTGAGAGTATTTACGGTAAATGATCATTTTTGAGTTATTTTCCCCATGAACTAGGCCTTTGCACGACCAGTCTGTTGTTCATGCCGGCTTTTAAGAGACTTTTCTGGTTATTAAATTATGTTTTCTTAGAGGTACTTGAAAGTGATTTAAAGACAGGTAGCTAGAGTTCATTATAAGATTGAAGTTCATACCCAGCGGAATAGCCAGACTCGCAGTAAAGAGTAATGATATTGCCGGTATTAATTCCAGTCTCCTGCCACCAAAAGTTATTTGTTCTTGAAATGAGATGTGTGTAGCTTCCTCCACTCCTCAGTCAATCTCTGGAGACTGAGTTAGATGATCTTATACGGTGTCAGCCCATGTCAGCGTCTGATCTCCCTGAATAAAGCTTAGTGCGGCTATGGTGTACTACTATTTTTAACACTTCTACAGTTGAGCTGGCAAAATATAAATGGCAACGTTCAGTATGAATTGTTGCGGCTTGATTCTGCTTTCAGAGTGTGATAGGTTAAAGGATTGGTTCATATAATGATGCCGAAATGTTGTGTAGCATATAAGTGGTCCCACATGATAGCAGGCTGCTGTAAAATCACTCTCCTCAATGCAATGCTTTCCTAATCCTGAAAGTGAAGAGAGCCATTAGTCACTCTCACCAAGTCCGCAAAATGAATCTACACACCATACAATTTTTTACATTTCTTTTCAATTCAAGGCTTACAATCAATATTTCTAATTAAAAAAAAAATCTGAACAATGTACTACACACGTGTGTTCAATTATTCCCCAATTATGAAAAAAAAAATTGTCAATTGTCATAAAAACTGATCAGAAAAATACACCGCTCCTGATCGACTTATATTGCAAACATTTGAAATCCGATCGGATTTCTCGCTCAAATGAAAAAAGACAGATTTCAATTGTTCATGTCAACCGATCGTTTCTTTCGAATTACTGTAAAATTGGATCATTTTATTGTACCGTGTGTGGCCAACTTAATCCTCAAACAAAGCACAGTTGCATGTTTTATATACCTGCAGATATATGAAAAGCCATAGGACTGCAACGTGTTTTCTGTAAAAAAAACCTATGGTCTCCCCTCTAGATCTTTATTAATAACCAAGTATATTTAAGGTGTACCTGAGATGTGGAGTTATCTATAAAATATACATACCTGGGGCTTCCTCCAGTCTCCTTCAGGCTTATGGCTAAATCACCGTCCGTCTTTGCCTCCTCGTTTGCCCACAAATGGCCCTGGTAAGTCATCCAGTCGGGGCCAGTCGGGGCAGACGCAGTTCAGCTGAGAACAGGCGCAGAACATTCCACGCCGATAGGAGCAAGACTGGACAGTGTGTGCGGCCGGGCCCACGAATGGCAGAGAAAGATGGTGTGGGAGCAATAAGCCCGGAGGCAGCTGGAGAAGCCCCAGGTATGTATATTTTATAAATATTTCGACATTCCCCAGGTTTTCTTTAAATAGATAAACATGTCAGCAGACAAACTTTAAAGGCTACCCACATTGGACTCCTGCGAATAGTTGTACGTCATCAGCTCTGTCATTGACTACTGTGGAATCTAGTTAGTTAATTAGGGTCACCAGTAATTGCAGGCATTTCTGTGGTGCAAATAAGAGAAATTGAGAAGTACTAGCACATTTATAGCATACCTGTCACAAGAAGGTATTTTTTAGTAATATGAATATCTACTTTGAAGCTACTATTATATGACATTCATTCTTCCTGGAATGGCTGTTTCCTATGCCCTGTACTGCAGACAGGCTTTCCACTCTGCTCTTTATTCTTCTGACATTGCCATTTTACAAAGGATTGGGTCTTGTTTTAAGTATTCCTGAGAAAGCATTTTATGGCTGGAACTAAAATGATCTGCTGTTAAAACTAAACTGATCTACGCTCTCCTCAATTTTTTCCAATCATTGCCATGGTTTACATGTCTAAGTAAGATTTTATTATGGCCCAGGATCATTTCCGCTTACTGGTCAGTGTTGCAGAATATACTGAAACTGGAGGTTATTATTTGCCTGTTTTGAAACAGTCTTATATGCAGAGTTGATGTATTCAATTGACATCGTACACATGCTCACAGCACCAAAGGGTTGTCTCTGCCTCAGCTTGCTCCCTCAGTTGACTTTATTTACACTAAAAAGCCAAATCTAGGTCAAGCAGTCAGGCATAGCTGCCAGCACTTCACGGAATATCACAGATAGACTCTATAGTGAGGAAGAGAAATATTACTTTCCTGAGGAGTTTCCGATGTGCAAAATGTTTTTTGTTATGGAAACTACGTCATAACTTTCTATTGCATAAACTGTATTTTCCCATTAATAAGCAGTGGAGGGTGATAAAAACCTCCCACTAAATACTAGGATAGATAAGTGCAGAAATTATACAACCATCTGAGGGCCATACTTCCATATATGTTATATAAATATGAATGCTGTGTCCCCCGTGATATTACATCATTATTACCCCACTGT
The DNA here is from genome assembly GCF_040937935.1 of Hyperolius riggenbachi. NCBI lineage: Eukaryota > Metazoa > Chordata > Amphibia > Anura > Hyperoliidae > Hyperolius > Hyperolius riggenbachi. The sequence goes on along the minus strand of NC_090646.1, from coordinate 251,541,539 downwards.
AGGATTCACCCCCATTCAACTGTCTTCATCTCTCTTACCAACCCCACTATGTTGCCTTCAACTCTATTCACCCTCCTTCTAAGGCTCTTTACCTCTCCTACACTCCTCAGTCACCCACTATTCCCACATGCATCACCCACATTCCTTGTCCACCCATCTATCTTACAATCCCCTCTGCCTGTCTGCCCTACCATTTTCCTTGCCTGAAATGTGCTATGCCCAACAAGCTACGTTTGCTAATTCTAGCCATGGCAGGGAAAATAATACAAACAGGTTACTGGCAGCCTATTATTTATTTTATGCCAGCACTTTTCCTGTTGACCTCAATTTGGTATGCCGTTAAGTTTTTTCTGTGCTGTGGAGTAATTTAGTGGCACAGGAATGAAAAAGAAGCTGACAAGTCATCTTGCTGAGTAGGGCATTTACTAATAAACCAGATGCCATTATTTCAAGGCGGGCACTTTATATGCATCTGTGCTCTTGGGCTGACAAATGTAGCCCAGGATTCTCAGGACCGATATCTTGCCTGATGTAAATAACTCCGCTATATCATGGAGTCTGACTGAAAGTATATTACATGACAGCATGCCAGGTGCTGTTGTTGATTATTTCACTTTCTTTTCCTGCTTCAAAGGTCATACTCTAAGTTAATTTGTATTATTTCAACAACCTTACTGCGTTATAGTGAAATTCCTCTTCACTATATTTGTTCTATGTTTCTATCACAGCTGAAATCATACCTTGCACATAAATTGGCCATATAATTATCTACTTGCCTTTTGTTTCAGAATTACTCTGTTTTTTGTAAAAAACACAACTACCTGCCCCAGGGGCATAACAGTTCCCTTGTCCTCCCAGAAAAAAAATATTATGGGGCACCCCACAAATCAACTCCTCCCCCCCCAGTCATCTTTCTCTCCTCCTCCCTGTATTATGTCCAGTTTTCCCTCCCCCTTCCTTCCTGGAAATTTCTGGCCAGTAAATGCAGGATAGGAAGTGCATGAAGAGAGTTCAAGAGGTTGATCGCAGAGGGGAAAAAGGTATTTCTATGCTTTGAGTTGCTGGTGGAGTTGGCTCAAAATCATCGGCCTGAAGGGAGCCGACAAAAGAAGCGGTGGCCTGAGTGTGAGGGATCTTTGCAGTCCTTAATACTCAGGAGTGCATCCCTGATCTCTGTAGGTTTCATCTGTCGCTGGCAGAGGAGCCAGCATACCAGACCAGGATGAAGTGAAAAAGAAGTGAGATAATTCAAGACGAAAGCTTTGCAAATTTAAAGAATGTTATCTGCATACAGAGGCTGGATCTGCCTATCCCAAACCCCCCTAATGTCCCCCTGCACTCTGCAATCCCTCATAAATCACAGCCTTGCTGTGAGGCTGTGTTTACATCTGTAGTGTCAGTCTCAGCTGCTCCCCCGCCTCCTGCATAGCTCCGGTCCCTGCCCCCGTCCCTTCCCTCCAATCAGCAGTGAGGGAAGGGATGCAGGCGGGGACTGGAGTTCTGCAGGAGGCGGGGAGAGCAGCAGACTGACACTATAGAGATAAACACAGCCAGCTCTGACAAGCTGTTTGTCAGCAGCGTGGCTGTGATTTATGAGGGATTGCAGAGTGCAGGGGGACCTTAGGGGGGTTTGGGATAGCAACAGAGGCTGGGCTGTATAGGCAGATCCAGCCTCTGTATGCAGATAATATTCTTCAAACCCACCTCGGGTTCTCTTTAAAATGTCATTACTGTTTACACTATATGGAACATTTGACTTGCTGGCTTACAGATTGCTGTGTTACCTAACCAGAAGAAAAAAAGTGACTGGACAAGTTTTTCCAATCTATCCAATTACTTCCTTTTCCGACACACACAGTCACACTGAACAAATCAGGTAAATTGGGCGTGTCACCACTTGGCTCACACAGACACATCAGACATATGCATCATGTGTGACGAGTGAGGTGTGACCTGGACCGGGTTTAGTAAACTGCGAAGTCTGGTGTACCTGAAGTCAAATATAACTGAGTTAAAGTATACCTGGTCCATCAGGTCCCTCTGAAATTCCTGCGACTGGAGCACCACTGCACATACAGTATGCTGTCCCGTCCGTGCTAATTCCACATTTGCCCTCCTGTCGCCGGCAACATTCTGAGCATGCACAGTTCATTCTTTTGAGAACTGCACATACACAGATGTTCCTGGCTACAAGAGTGCAATCATGGCGTGTGCGTGGACGGGATTCAGTCACAGGAGTTTCAGAACTGCCAGCCGTGCAACATAGGGGACTCTGAGACCGAGGGACCTGACACACAATGGGAAGGGGGTGGGGGGCGGCTGGAAAAAGCCCTAGATAAGTAAAAGTCCCTTTTTTAGTTTAGTTCAGATGTGCTTTTAAGCAAAATGCCACTTTTTAAAAAAATAAGTTAATGTTAAAATGTTTGTCTGTCACTGTCTTCTTTAGACCAGCTGTTAATCCTAAAAAATCAAAAACAAAAAAAAAAACACAACTTTAGAATTCACTGACAAAATATTCCTGGCCAGCTCCTCGGAATAAACATCACGTGTTTGGCTGGCTGTGTAAAACATGCAATGTGTGCCAGCCGTCATGTTGTGAGACAAAACGCTCTCTTCTTTGCAGCAAAACGCTATTGACGATTTTATGTGATGGTTGTAAATTCTTTCCTAGGTCACATTTTAATACACCAAACCCACTTTGCTGATACTTCATGGCATTCTTTTTTGTAAGACTCTCCCAAAGGTGTTGACGGATTAGTCATCAGCAGTGCAGACTAGCCGGGCTGTGATTGACATGCCAGCGTTATCCTAACAAGCGACTGCAGACATGTTTGAATTGCTCATAGCTCATTTCATAATCAAGCCTTAGGATTTCAACCAATTTGTCAGAGAAGTGCCACACACCATTATTGTTTGTAATTACTGTAATTGTTGATGGATTTTCACAGCTAATGCGCGGTGCCAAGACACTGGTGGGACATCTTGGCACTGAAGGCTGAAAAGGTCTGGAGAGGCAGAGAAAGTGCCTGTCTAGCAATTATCTGCTGGCTACAGCCATTGAGTGGTCCCAGATATGCAATGTGGGCTTGCTGTTAGGTCACCTCAACAAGAAATACAATTTATCCATGGGCAAACAGGAGTCAGAATTAATTGCTGCCTGCTACATTTTTGTTACATTTTGGTTTGATGTACAATTGCTGGTATTGGCTAGACGCTTGGATTTCTGCAATGTGTTGTGTTATTTTAAAGGGGAACTAAAGAGAGAGGTATATGGAGGCTGTCCTGTTTATTTCCTTTTAATCAATACCAGTTGCCTGGCAGCCCTGCTGGTCTATTTCTCTGCAGTAGTATCTGATTAAAACCAGAAACAAGCATGCAGCTAGTCTTATCAGATCAGACTTATAAGTCTGAACCACTGAAACACCTGATCTGCTGCATGCTTGTTCAGGGGCTATGGCTAATAGTATTAGAGGCAGAGGATCAGCAGGCCTGCCAGGCAACTGGTATTGTCTAAAAGGAAATAAACATGACAGCCTCCATATACCTCTCTCTTCAGTTCCCCTTTAAGCTATGCTTTCTAAGTAGTTAAAAACACAAATATAATGCATATGAAACAGCTTGCTTGTCGTACTATTAGGTAACGGCACTTTTGTTGATTGATAATGTCTAAATTAAAGGACCACTATTGCAAAAAGGTGTAAAATGTAAAATACATACATATAAAATGTACTTTTCTCTCAGAGTAAAATTAACTATATATTACCCTTTTCCTATGTTGCTGTCATATAAATTAGGTAGTGAAAATCTGGTATATCTGTCAGGTTTTGGACTAGTCCATCTCCTCATGTTTCATTCTCAGTTATTTCTTTATTTACAGAAGCACTTACTGAGCTGCAGTTGTTCGGTCCACCTGCCAGAATAGTGTACAGTCGAGTAGAGAGGCTGGCTGATAATGTTTGTATAGGTCCTTTCCAGGGAGTGCTTTTGTAAAGAATAAAGGTAGTTGGGAGAATCCCCCATAAGGAGATGGACTAGTCCAAAATCTTGTTAGATTTGTCAGCTTTTTACTACTGTAAGTGATAACAACAAGGCGAATGGTCATTTATAGTACATTTTTCTCTGAGAGAAAAGTACATTGTTCTGTGAAAGAAATCTACATTTTATTGCAAATTTCACATGTTTTCTTGATAGTGGTCTACAAGAAATAATGTGAGAGATACAAACTACTTCTCCATTTAATTTTGCAACTATAACTTTCTGATGCAGGTAAAACATTTAAACTAAACGTGCTGTAAAGCATAGCTACAGTGTACAGATTTGTGCTGCTTGGATCAGGACTTATTTAGAAGTCTTCAGATACAGTGGGTTGCAAAGTATTCGCCCCCTTGACATTTTCCACATTTTGTCACATTACTGCCACAAACCTGAATCAATTTTATTGGAATTCCACATGAAAGACCAATACAAAGTGGTGTACATGTGAGAAGGGGATCGAAAATCATACATCATTCCAAACATTTTTTACAAATCAATAACTGCAAAGTGGGGTGTGCGTAATTATTCGGCCCCCTGAGTCAATACTTTGTAGAACCACCTTTTGCTGCAATTACAGCTGCCAGTCTTTTAGGGTAATGTCTCTACCAGCTTTGCACATCTAGAGACTGAAATCCTTGCCCATTCTTCTTTGCAAAACAGCTCCAGCTCAGTCAGATTAGATGGACAGCGTTTGTGAACAGCGGTTTTCAGATCTTGCCACAGATTCTCGATTGGATTTAGATCTGGACTTTGACTGGGCCATTCTAACATATAGATATGTTTTGTTTTAAACCATTCCATTGTTGCCCTGGCTTAATGTTTAGGGTCATTGTCCTGCTGGAAGGTGAACCTCTGCCCCAGTCTCAAGTCTTTTGCAGTCTCCAAGAGGATTTCTTCCAAGATTGCCCTGTATTTGGCTCCATCCATCTTCCCATCAACTCTGACCAGCTTCCCTGTCCCTGCTGAAGAGAAGCACCCCCAGAGCATGATGCTGCCACCACCATATTTGACAGTGGGGATGGTGTGTTCAGAGTGATGGTGTTAGTGTTAGTTTTCTGCCACACATAGCGTTTTGCATTTTGGCCAAAAAGTTCCATTTTGGTCTCATCTGACCAGAGCACCTTCTTCCACATGGTTGCTGTGTCCCCCACATGGCTTGTGGCAAACTGCAAACGGGACTTCTTATGCTTTCTGTTAACAATGCCTTTCTTCTTGCCACTCTTCCATAAAGGCCAACTTTGTACAGTGCATGACTAATAGTTGTCCTATGGACAGAGTCACCATGGGCCTCTTGCCTGCATTTCTGATCAACGCTCTCCTTGTTCGGCCTGTGAGTTTAGGTGGATGGCCTTGTCTTGGTACGTTTACAGTTGTGCCATACTCCTTCCATTTCTGAATGATTGCTTGAACAGTTCTCCGTGGGATGTTCAAGGCTTTGGAAATCTTTTTGTAGCCTTAAGCTGGCCATACACTAGGCCGATTACCCGCCGATCGACAGCAGATTCGATCACTGGGATCGAATCTGCTGTCAAATCGTTCACGCAACACGCTAATTTTCGATCTATTTCAGCCCGAAATAGATTGGTCCCGTCGATCGAGCCGTGCGGAAAATTACCGTCGATCGCCGCGGGTAAGAAGCGCATCGCTAGCGGCGTACGACCGACGCAGGTATACATTACCTGAAGCTGCCTCCCGACATCTTCTCCGCATCACCTCCCGGCTCCCGGCTGGCATCTTCTCCGCATCAACTTCCGCATCCCAGCATCCAGCATAACTTCCTGTGTCACTGCAGTGACAGCGGAAGTACAAATAGAGGGCGCTCTATTTGAACTTCCGCTGTCACTGGAGAAGATGCCCGCTGGGAGCCGATGCGGAGAAGATGCCCGGGACCAGGCTTCAGGTAATGTATGCGGGGGCCCGGGGGGCGAAAGCGGCAGCTCAGCAGATGGTGAATCGGTTTCAGGCTGAAATCGATTCACAATCTGTTTGCAGTAAAGGCAGCCATACGATCCCTCTCTGATCAGATTCAATCAGAGAGGGATCTATCTGTTGGTCGAATCTGATGGAAAATCGACCAGTGTATGGCTACCTTAAGCCTGTTTTAAATTTCTCAATAACTTGATCCCTGACCTGTCTTGTGTGTTCTTTGGACTTCATGGTGTTGTTGCTCCCAATATTCTCTTAGGGCTGGTGCACACCGAGCGGCTTTTTGGGCGTTTTCAGATCCGCTTGCGGCTGCGGATCTGCTTGGTCAATGTATCTCAATGGGGTGGTGCACACCAGAGCAGCAGGCGTTTTGCAGAAACGAAAAATGCCTGGGTGAGGCATTTTTTGGATTTCGGATGCGTTTCTGCCTCAATGTTAAGTATAGGAAAAACGCAAACCGCTCTGAAAAACGCCTGTTCAGAGCGGTTTTGCAGGCGTTTTTGTTACAGAAGCTGTTCAGTAACAGCTTTACTGTAACAATATATGAAATCTACTATACTGAAAACCGCAGCAGCAATCCGCAAAACGCTAGCAAAACGCCTCATAAAAATAAAAAAAAGCGTTTAAAAATCTGCTAGCATTTTGCGGATCTGCTAGCGGGTTTTGGTGTGCAACAGCCCTTCGACAACCTCTGAAGCCCTCACAGAGCAGCTGTATTTGTACTGACATTAGATTACACACAGGTGCACTCTATTTAGTCATTAGCACTCATCAAGCAATGTCTATAGGCAACTGACTGCACTCAGATCAAAGGGGCCGAATAATTATGCACACACCACTTTGCAGTTATTTTTTTGTAAAAAATGTTTGGAATCATGTATGATTTTCGTTCCACTTCTCATGTGTACACCACTTTGTGCTGGTCTTTCATGTGGAATTCCAATAAAATTGATTCATGTTTGTGGCAGTAATATGACAAAATGTGTAAAACTTCAAGGGGGCCGAATACTTTTGCAACCCACTGTATCTAAAAGCAATATTTCCAGCATCTCTTTGTGTAGCATTACTGTACTGACCTATTCATTACACAGAGAAGATGACTGTGTGTGTGTGTGGGGGGGGGGGGGGGGGGGGAGGGGGGCGTACGAGAGAGAACGGCGCCGGAGACTTGGGCGCAGGACACAGCCAGTATATGGCTGATCCTGCTGCCGCACAAGTCCGGGCCGTGTTAATTACTATTCCCCCTCCAGGCCGACATGGATAGTGGGGGAATGAAATAATTCGGCTTCCAGCAATCGCTGGACTACAAATTATTGTTTTAAAAGCAACTTCAGGTCCGTCTTCTGACGGCGCTGAAGTTACTCCCTGTGCCTGCGATAGCCGTAGTTCCTATTACGGCCTATGGTGGCGCCGGCTGCGCCCAAGTCTCCTGCGCTGCTGCGCCCAAGTCTCCAGCGCTGGATTTACCGTGTTCGGAAGGCGGGGCTGTGTGTGTGTGTGTGGCTGTCTGTGTGTGTGTTTGTGTGTGTGTGTGTGTGTGTGTGTGTGTGTACAGTATGTGGGACTCTTTGGGGAGGATGCTGGGGTTGCCCTTTTTAACTTTACACCCTACTTATGCTCATTCATAACTTCCTGCTAGGAAGATAATCCAGATCTGATTGTCTCACATGTGTGCTATGTATATTTTGGTTTTGTATGTTTTGTTTTTTCAAAGCTCACCTGAACTGGGGAGGCGCATGTCCTATTGTTGCGCTGTTCTTTAAGACTTGCTACCCTGTGCGGTCAGGAAGGGGCAATTACCTTAGCTTGTGCCCCTGCCGGGACAGAGACTTTAATTAGGGTGACGGCAGTACATCAGAGGGGACCCGGTTGACGCTGAGGGGCCTAGAATACTTTGGGGGGCTAGAAGTAGCCTTAGATAAGTAAAAACCAAGTTGTCCCCCCCCCCAGTTCAGGAGTGCTTTAAAGTGAACCTGCAGTGAAAGGGATATGGATGCTGCCATATTTATTTCCTTTTAAACTATACCAGTTGCCTGGCTATCCTGCTGATCCTCAGCCTCTAATACTTTTAGCCATAGACCCTGAACAAGCATGCAGCATATCAGATGTTTGTCAGATATTGTCAGATATGACAAGATTAGCTGCATGCTTGTTTCTGGTGTTATTCAAACACTACTGCAGGCAAATGGATCAGCAGAGCTGCCAGGCAACTGGTATTGTTTAAAAGGAAACAAATATGGCAGCCTCCATATCACTCTCACCTCGGGTTAACTTTAAGTGAAAGTGGATTAGCATTTAAGTTTTTTTTAGTTCTTCCCATGCATCCCTGTTATTAAGCACGAAAATGCAGAACAGCCACACTCTCAGCCTGTCAGATAAGGCAGGTCAGGAGCTAACTGAGGAGTCATCATCGCCTGCTTCTCCCCTCCTGTAGTCAAGCTGGAATGGCAACTCTGTGCAAAGTTGTAGAACCTGATTGGCTTTAGACAGCATTTACTATACATCATTAACACATGTGATGCTAGGGCCTGAGCACACTTGCGTGCGTCTGTGCATTTTTCAGCAATGGGTATCAGTCTACAACATACTTGTCAAACTCCGGCCTGTGGGCCAACTCTGGCCCTCTGAGCCGTTAAATTTGGCCCTCAAGTGGTTTCCCCACTTTGCATTATGTTTGGCCCACTCTAGACGACCAGGGAAGCTATATTGGAGGTGAAGCCTTGGAACACCAGGGAAGCCATATGAGGGAGATGGGAGAAATAACTAAACACCAAGGAACTGTATAGGGGAGAGAGGACCACTAGACACCAGGGAACTGTATAGGGGAAGAAGGGGTCCTCTAGACTCCAGGGAACTGTATATGGGCTGGAGGGAGGCCATTAGACACCTGCAAACTTTATAAGGGAGGAAAGGTGGCCACTAGACATTGAGGTTGGCCTACGACTAGGTTCCAGTGTACAATTTCTGCCCACTTTGTTTTTGAGTTTATCACCCCTGGTCTATAACATTGATGGGTTGCTAAAAATGCACAGAAGCATGTAAAGGCTCATACACATGAGAAAAGTGGGCTGAGGCGGCCGACAACAACCACCTGAACCGATAATAAGGCCTGTGTACACAAGCTCGTGACCCCCCAACACAAAATTTCCAGAAAAGTGCTACTGGTGAAACATGCAAAGCTGCTACACTGAGGGACTGTACTGTCAGCTTGTGCTGTATGTGTTATACCCCTCATATTTGAATTCAATCACAGCTGTCTCATATGTCAGGGTTTACAGATGCGTCCGAGTGCAATGTGCGAATTTACACTGAAAGAAGTACGTTTTTTCCCACGTATGCGAAAACGGAAACACAATTTCGTGAATTTAAACAGAAGTGCGATTTTCTATTGACTTTCATTAAATGTGCGGTGAGCACGGCACATTCACAATTTGCATGCATATATTAAGGTGGTCACACATCAGGCGATTAAACGGCCGATCATTTATTATAGTCAAATCGGATGAAAATTGGTGCTGCCAAGTGCATGCCCAATCAACAATGCGACCAATTTCGTGCTGAAACTGGTCGCATGAATCGATCGGACATGCTGCAAAATCTCGGGCTATTGTGGTCGTTCGGGTCCGCGACAGTAACAACAGCGACCAATATCGGGACAAGTGTTGAAACATTCCCCTTGTTGTTCACCAAATGTGTGTGTGTATATACATATATATATATATATATATATATATATATATATATATATATATATATATACAGTGGTACAGTGGGATGCGAAGGTTTGGGCAATGTTGTTAATCGTCAGGATTTTCCTGTATAAATCGTTGGTTATTACGAATAAAAAATGTTAGTTAAATATATCATATAGGAGACACACACAGTGATATTTGAGAAATGAAATGAAGTTTATTGGATATACAGAAAGTGCGCAATTGTTTAATTGTTTAAACAAAATTAGGCGGGTGCATAAATTTGGGCACCGCAAAAAAAGAAATGAAAGCAATATTTAGTAGATGCTCTTTTTGCAGAAATTGCAGCCTCTAAACGCTTCCTGTAGGTTCCAATGAGAGTGTGGATTCTGGTTGAAGGTATTTTGAACCATTCCTCTTTACAAAACATCTCTAGTTCGTTCAGGTTTGATGGCTTCTGAGCATGTACAGCTCAGCTTTAACTCACACCACAGATTTTCAATTATATTCAGAACTGGGGACTGAGATGGCCATTCCAGAACATTGTACTTGCTCCTCTGCATGAATGCATTAGTGGATTTTGAGCAGGGTTTAGGGTCATTGTCTTGTTGAAAGATCCAGCCCCGACGCAGCTTCAGCTTTATCACTGATTCCTGGACATTGGTCTCCAGAATCTACTGATATTGTGTGGAATCCATTTGTCCCTTAACTTTGACAAGATTCCCAGTTCCTGCACTGGCCACGCAGCCCCACAGAATGATGGAATCACCACCATATTTTGCTGTAGGTAGCAGGTGTTTTTCTTGAAATGCTGTATTGTTTTCCCTTCATGCATAACGCCCCTTGTTATGCCCAAATAACTCAATTTTAGTTTAATCAGTGCACAGCATCTTATTCCAAAATGAAGCTAGCTTGTCTAAATGTGCTTTAGCATAACTCAAGCGGCTTTGTTTGTGCTGTAGAAAAGGCTTCCTCTGCATAAGGCATCTCCTTGTGTAAAGTGCACCGAATGGTTGAACGATGCACAGTGACTCCATCTGCAGCAAGATGATGTTGTAGGTCTTTGGTGCTGGTCTGTGGGTTGACTCTGACTGTTCTCAACATTCGTTGATTCTGTTTATACAAGATTTTTCTTGCTCTGCCACTTTGAGCCTTAACTTGAACTGAGCCTGTTGTCTTCCATTTCCTCAATATGTTCCTAACTGTGGAAACAGGCAGATGAAATCTCCGAGACAGCTTTCTGTATCCTTCCCCTAAACCATGATGGTGAACAATCTTTGTCTTCAGGTCATTTGATAGTTGTTTTGAGACCCCCATGTTGTTACTTTTCAGAGAAATTTAAAAGAGGAGGGAAACTTACAATTGACCCCCTTAAATACTCTTTCTTATAATTGGATTCACCTGTGTATGTAGGTCAGGGGTCACTGAGCTTACCAAGCCAATTTGAGTTCCAATAATTAGATCTAAAGGTTTTGGAATCAATAAAATGACAACAGTGCACAATTTATGCACCTGCCTACTTTTATTTAAACAATTATTGTGCACTTTCTGTAAATGCAACAAACTATATTTCACTTCTCAAATATCACTATGTGTGTCTCCTATATGATATATTTAATTGACATTTTTTTATCTCAACAACCAACGATTTATACAGGAAGATCATGACGATTAACAAGGTTGCCCAAACGTTCACATCCCACTGTATATATATATATGTAGGTGTATGTGCATATATACGGTACCTGTCCTGACACTATGCCCATCCTCTTCCGAATCCACTGATGTCCGTTATACTTCCCATAAACACTGTCAGCGTATAGCACGGACATCAGCAAATGTGGCGAATGTGGCAGGCTCGGCCAATCCCCCAAAAGATTTCATGCTGAAATAGATCGGGAATCGGCCTGCGGTGTATGCAGGGCTGTGGAGTCGGTACAAAAATCATTCGTCTCCGACTCCTCAGTTTATTGAAACCACCGGCTCCGACTCCAACTCCAGGTAACCAAAATTACTCCAACTCCGACTCCACAGCCCTGGATGTATGGACAGCCGACAAATCTCTCTCTAATCAGATTTGATCAGAGAGAGATTTGTCTCTTGGGCGAATCTGCCCATCATCGCTAGATATATGGCTACCTTTAGATTGCCGCCAACATCATGAGACATTTCATAATTGTAGCCTTTATGTGCCGCGGACGTCTAAAGAGATTTTACCATTAAAACTACTTTGGCTTGCTGCCGACATCTTTAGACGTTGCGGAATTTCCGCATACAGGGCTGGATTTACCATAAGGCACTGTGGGCATGTGCCTACATGCACCTAATGATGGAAAGATGGCTCACTCCCCTCCCCTAGTGCCCCCCTCCCTCCATTCCTATGCAGAGTCCTGAGCAGAGTGTAAATGAGAGGTTCCTCACCCAGCTCCTTCCACTGATGAGATCTCCCTTCAGTCAGGGGTACCCCTAGCTACTTAATACTGATTGTACGTCTGGCTACCAAATGCTAAGGGACACCTATGACGGGCAAGGAACATAAGGGAGAAGTATCAGCTGGGCCAGCCAGCCAGCACAGTTATGGTGCCAGGACATTTGTGCCTATAGGCTCCTGTTATGTAAATCTGGGCCTGTCCGCATATATGACATCAAAGGTGGTTTACCCCCGAAACTACTAAATTTCCTCTTTTCCCTTTTTGGAATAAAGGCATGATTGCTGATTGGTCTCATGGATGTTGCACCTCTAGTTCTTAGTTACATGGTTTATTGCACTCCCCTCTATTCACTATAATGCAAACGTTGTTGAAAATCTGACTAATGTGGATTATGGAACATGTAGAGCTTGTCAAAACATTCAGTCACCAGTAATGTAGTTGGCACAGGTGCGTAGCTTTGAAAAAAAATAGTTGGCCATCTAAGGGTTAAAGTAAATGGGAACCGCAGTTTGAAAAAAATGAAGCAAATACTTACCTAAGGAGAGGGAAGGTCGTATAGAGCCTTCCGTGTCCTCTCTCGGTGCTCTCTATCCTGTGCTGGCTCCCCCCCCCCCCCCGTTTCAATCCCCCGCCGAAAAAGTATTTGAAAGCCTTCAGGAGCCGTGTCCTCCCGTGCGTCTCCATACTGCACAGGCGTGAGCGTGCAAGAGAGCGTGCTTGCGCAGGCGCAGTACAGGGCCGCCCTTCTTCAGGAGCACTCGGGCTTCCTGAAGACTTCTGAAGCCTCCTTCTGCCAGGTAAAGCAATATTTGACTAATTTAGTCAAATACTGCTACCAAGCGAGCCAGCACTGGAACGAGGGGACCAGGAGAGGAGCGGGAAGGCTCTATAGGACCCAGAGCCTTCCTTCTCCTTTGGTAAGTATCTGTCTCATTTTTTTAAATTCGGTTCCCATTCACTTTAATAAGCGTCTGACTGCGGATTTCAGTGAAAATAACACTTTTACAACACAACACCGACATCAAAGTCTCATAGAGAGACAAGTGAACTTTATGACCATTATGGGTGTAAATGGGAATATTAAAGCAAAAGAAATCACATATTAATGTGGCAGCTTTACATGGAAGTTTTCAAATTAGAGATCACAATAAACTTTGTCTATATTCTCTACACTCTTATGAGGATGACTGGATCATCACATGCGAAAATGTATTACAGTTTAGTTTGTGTGCTCATTATTTCATTTTATAAATCCTTTTTCCTGCAATAACTGTAAAAAACAAGTGTCAAAACTATAGAAAAACAACAAATTCCAATAAAGTGATGAAAAAGAAAAAAAATCAGAAAACAAAAAAACTGCACAATAGACATTGACCTTTGTATTATTAAATGTTGTGTTTTGCTTCAGTTCTTCCTTTATTTTCCTGCCGCGTGAACTATGCAAATATGCTGCTATCTGCTGAAAGCTGCCATCAAACTGATATTCATTTTGTAATGTCTTTCTGATGTGAGAGGTGTTTTGAGGACGAATGTTATTGTTCTGAGTAGGGAATGTCACAGAGCTGCTTTATGCAGTTTCTTTTCATTCATATCTATACTGTCACAACTAGTGGCTTTCATAAAGTCTTCACCCCTAGGGTAATGGCACAGGCATATCCTGTTCAGCTGCTTTCCTGGGCTGGGGAATGTTCCTTTATACCACTAAAGCACTGCTGTGTAGAGTCTACTGATGACACCTGCAAATAGAAACCATGACCCTTTCTGACTCCCACCTAAAGGATACAATGGTAACTCCACTAAGCTTGTGTGCTGCAGATTATGAGTTGTAACAGCAGCTAACTGTCCCTCAAGTATGCAGCTTGATTGCTAAGTGGTGCAACCTGTCAGGATATTTTAATAATCTTAGAGAACAAAAAAGAAGATACGGTACATGATGCAGAAAAACTTCACTGGGGGCTTCATTTTTATTGTCTTCTATGCAGTTGCACCCTTCACCTAAGTCAGTTTAGTCTCTAAGTTAACTATTTATGTACCGTATTTTTCGGACTATATATTATGAGGGAAGTGGTCAGTTGGCCTAGTGTTTAGCACACTTGCCTTGCAGCGCTGGGTCACCGGCTTGAATGGCAGTCACGGCACTAGCTGCACAGAGTTTGTATGTTCTCCCAGTGTCTGCGTGGGTTTCCTCCGGCACATTATTTTCCTCTCACGTCCCAAAAACATATAGTTAACTTACATGACTTCCCCCTAGACTATGATACATACACTGCACGATACATACACAGATACATACACAGATATATGACTAAGGTAGGGATTAGATTGTGAGCCCCTCAGAAGGACAGTTAAGTGACAAGACAATATACTCTGTACAGCACTGCGGAAGATGTTGGAGCTATATAAATACTAAATAATAATAAGTCATATTAGAATAAAGTGATGGACACCATAGTGACATAACCAGAGCTGCGTTAGTCTTTCTAATTCATGACTGTGTAATAACTGAAATAGATGAAGACATAAAGCAGATTGGGGACGTGTATCCTAATTGCTCCATCAACTCAAATATTGTGGAGACTAACTACAAACTTTTAATGAGATATGTGTTGTAACGATCCGCTCAGCTGCCTGCGCAGGCAGGCAGCCTTTTGATCATTATTCAGGTCTGCATGCTGCAGGACTCTGGAAAGAAGACCTTCTGTCAGTTTTGCAGCTTGTGCTTGCTGAGGAATTTGCATACGTTGTCATGCAAATTGCCTGGCCACATTCATTGGAGGCGTGTACTATAAGTACTGTGTGTGTCCCACAATGCTTCGCTGCTCATAGAGGTTTGTTCCTGCTGGACTCACCTGGAGTGTCAGCCACTGCTATCTTAGTATAGTTAATTCTTGGGGAGTGCTCCTTGCATTCCTAGTTAGTGCAGTCAGTTTGTGTATAATTTGTACTGCCTATTCTGTTCTGTCTTGTCTGTCGCGATTGCGCTGTCACCAGCGGCGGTTGATAGCGAATCGCTCTGTCTTGTTTGGATCGCACTAGCCTCTAGCGGTAGCGGCTGTGGATCCTTCTGATCTAGTTCCTGGAGTGTAAGCTGGAGCAGCAGTTGCTACCAGCTACCTCATCTGATCTGTCTTGTTTAGATTGCACTAGCCGCTAGCGTTAGCGGCTGTGGATCTTTCTGATCTGTGTTCCTGCTTGGATCACACTTGCTCTGGCGGAAGAGCGGTGGATCCTTTCTGCCTAGTTCCTGTTTCTCGTTTGTCTGTCTTGTCTGATACGGGCGCTTGCTGTAGGCTCGATGAGGTAACCGTTAAGCAAGCGTTCACGTTCTTTGTTTCGTGTTTGTCTGTTGATGGTTAGTTAGGCGTGCTTGTCTCTATTGTGCTTATCACGTGGAGACCGCGCATAACCGCGTGCACTGTTGCGAATGAGTGCGGTGTTCGCGGTTAGCTAGCGTTTATTATTTTCCGTATCTTCTCATTGTATGATTTGCTGTGCCTTTGCTATCCTCGTATTCTGTTCTGATCTGCCTTGTGTCACTTCTGGCAATCGCCGTTCTTGGCGGTTGCGTTTCTGTTTCGCACCTGCTGTTGTGTGTGCGCGGTCGCGGGGTGGCGACTAGATTGGCGCACACACATTCAACCTGTCCCTTTGCTCGTTCTCATTCGCAATCGCTTCTCTTGCGATTGCGTTCTGCGCTTCGTGCAATTCCTGTCTGGCATTTGTGAAGGTGCAGGGGATTGGTTCCTCTGCGCTCCCCAGCGCCCTCTACCGGTGCTTGCACCAAAAGCTGGGTTCTAGTATCTTGACACGCTTGTGGAGGACCTCCGCAGTGTCAGCGCACATCTTTGTGCGCTGAACACGGAGATATCCCACAATCGTTACATTATGAGCAGCCCAACCCAAAACCCCAGTGTGGAGGGAATTTCTGATTTGTACGATTTTGTCGAGTTTGGGTCCTGTGTCTTTAAGAGCTTTAAAAGGCTTAATTCAGAGAGGCGGAATTTCTTTCTGAATGTGTGAGGTTTTGTCTGAATCCTACTTTTCAAATTACTGGTTCGTCCACGTCTGCTCTCCAATTAGCTTATGTGCTTTTGAAAGACGATCTGTTTGTATGGGCTCATGAAATATTGCAAGACAATTCTTGGAATGATATTCTGTATCAGTTTCTTACATTTACATTCTCCTACTGGTTTGAGTTGCCTTGCTTGCCACCTGCCCTGTATGAGTGTGTAGTTGCTAATGAGTCAGCTGCTCTACCTACTTCATGCAAAACCATTCAGTTTGAAAATGAATGCAGTAACTATTCCCCTTTGTCTAAACAGCAGCCACCTAAAGCAGCAAGGACTAAAAACAGGAAAAAAAGGAAGACTTCTCAGCTGAAAAATCTGTTGCCCATAGCAACTACAAATAAAAAAATTGTTTCTGTAAAGTCTGAAATTTCTCTGTCTCAGGTTTCCTTACCCCAAGATAGGGCATTTGTGGATCCTTTGATAGGCAGAATTATTTTCTATATTAAAGGAGTAAGAAAGTCTTTGCATGTTCCTGACCCCAACCCTTATGAGGGGTTCTTGGAAACCGAGTTGTTTGAACCCCCATTTGCTCCATGGGATATTGGAGCATTAATTGAGGAGATCGAGATTGATTGGAAGGCGTTTTGCGATTTTTACATCGCAAAAAGCGCAGAGATTCTTTATGCTTGTCTTGATTCGGTGTACGCTTTGATTGACTCTGATGAGTGTGACGAATGTTTTGTGAATCCGGTGACTTATGTGTGGCAGACGATTTTGGATGAATTGCACACACACCAATCAATTGACTTCAATAAAGAGACATCGTTATCGGATGATTGTTCCTGCCTCTCTGGGGTAAAGCATGTGAGTCTAGATATTGTGCGACCTGACATGAATGGGTGCACTACTGTGGTTGATTCTTGTGCGAATCTTGAAAGATTCTCTCCTGATTGCGTGAAGTTTGAATCTATGCAATGTAATGCCTGTTTCTCAGATGTTCCTGCAGATTGTGATCAACATGAATGTGCCAGTTTTCTCAAAGATATGTGGGATCCCTTGTCATCTAAGAACAGATCTTTAAGATCTTCCATCTATGATCCTGCTATGGGAAAAATTCCTAAACTATGCAGCATCAAAAGTGAAATTAATATGCCTAATAAAGTTTATTCTGTTGATGTCGCTATTTCTTCTGCAGATGAGTCTCTGTATCACCCTGTTCACACCTGTAAGGGCCCGTTGCCTGGGGACAATTGCTCCAGTGTTTCGACCCTAGATGCCTTGCAGTCTGCTCCGCAGATCGCGGAGATTTGCGCTATGGAAGCGGCAGTTTCACAACCTAAAGCGATCTTGGATTCGCAGGTTTTGCGTTCTGGCTCCTCGGATTTGACATTGTTAGCCGAATCTAAGAGTGAGACAGCGCTTCGGTTTTGCGAATCTGACTCTGAAACATCTTTGCTGGGTCCAGAGAAAGTTTCTCTGAGCCTGCCCTGTACCATGAGTAACAATATGATGTCCAATCACACTGACATTTGTGAGTCCCTTTCTTGTTCTGAGGAAAGTGCTGATTCTGCACCCTGTACTCTGGATGAGTTAAGATGGCCTTGTTTAGAGTCTCCTGCAGTGTCCCTAGAGGCTCGTCTAGATATTGCCACTATACTCACCTGTTTTTCTGCAGTTTTGGAGTTACAAGCTAGTTTGACTGCCACACAGAATTCTGGGTACAGTGAGAATGAAGTTAGGGAGTCAGTGTGTGTTCCAGTAAATATACCTGTACATTCCCCTCATGATGATGAGATCCAGTCTCAGGTTATGGTGGAACCATTCCTGGGACATCTGCCCTGTCCACAAAATAAAGTTCCAGTTTTGCCCTGTAACATGGATAGTTCAGAATCCTTCTGAGAAAACTTGAAAAATGATGTTCCTGAGGTCTTGTTTGATGTTCTGGAGGTCTCCGAGTTCCTCCCAAAGGGTGCAGAACTTGTAGGAGATGTCTCCTGCCCCCCAAGTCCTTCTGAGGTGTTACCCTCTTCCGTAGGCATTGCTGCATTGCTGGCTACCTTTTCAACTCTGATGGAGCTTCACTCATATGTAGTCAATGATGATATTATTGTCACAGAAATTTCTGAATTTGTATCCGAGTCTTCTTGTGAAAGTCCAGTGCCTGTGACCTCCACTCATGATGATTCTCTGTCCGGTACTGGTTTTGGTCTTGTCGTGCCGGACTCTGAGGTTGGCAGTTCCCCGACATGTACTGAGGTTTCTCCTGTGCTGGTGTACCCCAGTGTGCTCTGTGACCCAGAAAGCCCAAGTGTGCCTCGGTTACCAGCGTACTCAGATGCTTCCTCGGTGGAGACATGCTCTGATTTAGCCTGCCTGCTTGCATGCCCAGAAGTGGTCCCTGAAAGTCTTGATCTTGATGGGTGTCCTCGTAATTATGAATCCGGAATTGTCATTGGTTCCATGGGGGTTCTTGGTAATTCTCCATGTGAGCCTGGTGATTGTTCTGCCCTCTTGGGATCTCTGTGGAGCTTCAAAAGGTTCTGGGAGATTCCGGGAGAGATTTTGCTTGGTCCCCTGGATAAGATCAACGGTGGCTTTTGTGTTGTAAGGGACACTTCGAACAGGTATTGTGGCAGGTTTGGTATTTTCGGACGCTCCTTGGAAGGTGGTGGGTATTGTCTGGAGGGTGTCGATGGCTTTTTCTCTGGTATCCACAGTCCTGATGGGTGTTACGCTAAGACTGGTAGTACTGATGGGCATGTTTCGGTGGCTTCTGTTTCCGATGAGGTCGGTTTCGGGTGGACTGACTCTGGAATTGGACCTTGTCGGGCTGCCCCGACCTTCATGAGTCTTCAGTTAGAGTTTTTTGGTAACGCCAGTTTTGAAAGACGTCTGGAATTCGTCCCTAGAGGGGGGGGGGGGTACTGTAACGATCCGCTCAGCTGCCTGAGCAGGCAGCCTTTTGATCATTATTCAGGTCTGCATGCTGCAGGACTCTGGAAAGAAGACCTTCTGTCAGTTTTGCAGCTTGTGCTTGCTGAGGAATTTGCATACGTTGTCATGCAAATTGCCTGGCCACATTCATTGGAGGCGTGTACTATAAGTACTGTGTGTGTCCCACAATGCTTCGCTGCTCATAGAGGTTTGTTCCTGCTGGACTCACCTGGAGTGTCAGCCACTGCTATCTTAGTATAGTTAATTCTTGGGGAGTGCTCCTTGAATTCCTAGTTAGTGCAGTCAGTTTGTGTATAATTTGTACTGCCTATTCTGTCCTGTCTTGTCTGTCGCGATTGCGCTGTCACCAGCGGCGGTTGATAGCGAATCGCTCTGTCTTGTTTGGATCGCACTAGCCTCTAGCGGCAGTGGCTGTGGATCCTTCTGATCTAGTTCCTGGAGTGTAAGCTGGAGCAGCGGTTGCTACCAGCTACCTCATCTGATCTGTCTTGTTTAGATTGCACTAGCCGCTAGCGTTAGCGGCTGTGGATCTTTCTGATCTGTGTTCCTGCTTGGATCACACTTGCTCTGGCGGAAGAGCGGTGGATCCTTTCTGCCTAGTTCCTGTTTCTCGTTTGTCTGTCTTGTCTGATACGGGCGCTTGCTGTAGGCTCGATGAGGTAACCGTTAAGCAAGCGTTCACGTTCTTTGTTTCGTGTTTGTCTGTTGATGGTTAGTTAGGCGTGCTTGTCTCTATTGTGCTTATCACGTGGAGACCGCGCATAACCGCGTGCACTGTTGCGAATGAGTGCGGTGTTCGCGGTTAGCTAGCGTTTATTATTTTCCGTATCTTCTCATTGTATGATTTGCTGTGCCTTTGCTATCCTCGTATTCTGTTCTGATCTGCCTTGTGTCACTTCTGGCAATCGCCGTTCTTGGCGGTTGCGTTTCTGTTTCGCACCTGCTGTTGTGTGTGCGCGGTCGCGGGGTGGCGACTAGATTGGCGCACACACATTCAACCTGTCCCTTTGCTCGTTCTCATTCGCAATCGCTTCTCTTGCGATTGCGTTCTGCGCTTCGTGCAATTCCTGTCTGGCATTTGTGGAGGTGCAGGGGATTGGTTCCTCTGCGCTCCCCAGCGCCCTCTGCCGACAGGAATTTCCCTCTACCGGTGCTTGCACCAAAAGCTGGGTTCTAGTATCTTGACACGCTTGTGGAGGACCTCCGCAGTGTCAGCGCACATCTTTGTGCGCTGAACACGGAGATATCCCACAATCGTTACATGTGTATGACCCCAGATAGACTGGCGGCGATTGTTACTAGCTATGATGGCGGGTGTTGCAGAGAGTGTAGTAATGTGGGTGCAGAGTTGGTGGTGCCGGGTTGAACAGTGTAGGTCTGCCTTCCATTGCACGCATGCCTACATAATTGCACTATTATGCAGTGCAGCGTGGTGTCAAAGAGGATCAAAGCTTCAGACTATATTTGTCACTTTAATCTGATAACGTTGTGCCGGGCTAGATCTGGCAACGGTGCCCCTAGCAGCGAAACCAAGTGTTGATATAACGTGGCGGGGCATGGGGTCGGTGGTGATTAAAGTGTCAAACTTAGTCCAACACTTTTGGTCTGAAGGATCAGGCTATGTCAGGCTATGTCCGACATTGGTGCTGAACTGGAAAATGCCAACGTTGGACATACTCCGAATCGGGTCACAAAAGGTTAATCACAATTGCAAGCAGGGTTTAAAGACAGTCATGAACATTGCATTAAATGTCTGTGAGTATAGGCTGGTCCATATATTGTACATTTCATTATTGTAATTAACTTTGATTTCAATTCTGATAAAAAAAAATAAACATAAAAGATATTACCCACAAAGGCTCATCACACACTGAGATTTTTGCCACAGCCATCATGTCTTGTTATGTACCTGTGGCTGTATTGTACTGTCTCATGGTGCAGCACATGCTCTGTCTGACCTCTCCAGATACAACTCATGTATGACATTCAGAGCATATTATTAATGAGCTCTCTGGGTCTATTGCTGACAGAGCTTTTTCCCCTGAGCTTGTTATTTAAGTTGACAAAAAGTGATGAAAATTATCCATCAGAATTACTGGTTTTCTTTAGCGAACACAATTTCACACCCTGCCAGTGCAGGAACGCTGGTATATTACCAGACTGCCCTAATAACTCCCCATCTATTAGATCGCTTCTGCACGACCTTCACAGCGCAGGTGCTTAAATTGGTGCTGGAGGTGAAAATTGTTTTGTCTCATTCTTGCTATTACTATCATAAAACACCCTGAAGGCAGGCCCTATCAAGAGTTTAATGCACAATTTTCAATGGCTTTCCTAATTACTCTACAAATTGGAGGCTTCATTAACATTTGCAATGTTATTTTGTGCATTGAATCGTTAGAGAAATGCACTCATTATTTTTCTTTCAATCGTTAAATACTGTACTTTTCTCAGCTGAGCTGCAGTGGGAAGAGACGTGCTGCATTTTATATATTAATAAGCCAAGTTGCTTCTGCTAGAATCAGAATTGTAAGCTGTTAGGATGGTTTATCACATAATTATGTGATTATCTAAAATTACAAAATTAGCTGCAAAAGAGTAAGTGGAATATTCATCTTATGATGGCCAGACACAATACCGTATAACCAAGTAGATGGACTTGTACATGTATTTGGTGAAATTATCAATTTAAATTAAATTTAAATTCTGCTCTATGTGCATGAAAAAGGGGTGCGAGGAAATTTGGATGCCCAATTTTAGCTAGTAGAACATCAGTAAAATGTACTGATATTCTAGGTTTCTTAAGTTAATTTATCATAGTAAAATATCAGAAATTAATACTAATATTTTACAACAACTTCACCTAAGATTAGCTTAACATCTGGTGACTCTGGAGGCCATTGGAATGCATTGAACTTATTGTCATGTTCAAGATATGGCTGGACAGTGTCCTGGTTAAGGGCTCTGCCTTTGACATGGGAGACCAGGTTTGAATCCTGGCTAGGGTCAGTACATATTCATTAAGGAGTTCAAAGCAAGACTCCCTAACACTGCAGGGTGGCCTCTTGAACGTGTCCCAGTGACTGTAGCTCTTGAGCGTTTTGAGTCCGACAGGAGAAAAGCGATACACGAATGTTTGGATTATTCAGACCCCTGCCGACCGCGTAACGCCATTTGGCGTGAATGTGGTGGCAGCCCCAGGACCGCCTAACTCCAATTGACGTCAAGTCCTGGGGCAGAGTTTTGCAGGAAATCATGAATGCGCAACTCCACTCAGTTTCACAGCGGCATTTGCTGCTAGGAGACTGTAAGACGGCGAAAACTATTTACAATGTACAGCACTGCGATCTAAGGCAGCGCTGTACTGGGGACAGCCGTGACACTCGGCTGTCCCCCTGGGACACTCAGAGAGCGATCGGCTCTCATAGGCTAATGTCTATGAGAGCCAATTGCCAATTGCCTTAGATCGCAGCGCTGTAAAATATTGCTGTGATTGGCTGGCGGGGGAGGGAAGGGGTTTAAAAAAATAAATATAAAAATGACAATATTTATATAAAAAAACTGAAATAAAAAATAAATAAACATGGCAGGAGGGAACAGAGCCCACCAACAGAAAGCTCTGTTGGTGGGCAGAAAAGGGTGGGGGGATCACTTGTGTGGTGAGTTGTACGGTCCTGCATTGAGGCCTTAAAGCTGCAGTGGCCTAAATTGCAAAGATTAGCCTGGTCACTAGGGGGTTGTAAGCATACGGTCCTGAAGAGGTTAAGTAGCTATCACAAGACACAAGACACTTACACTGTAAGTGTTACACTGTGGTCATAAAGGTATAGGCATGGTCAGCAACAATACACAGGTAGACTGTGGCATTTAACCATTTCAGCCCGCGGGGATTTTTCGCCTTATGCATCAGAGCAATTTTCACCTCCCATTCATTCGCTAATAACTTTATCACTACTTATCACAATTTATTGATCTATATCTTGTTTTTTCCGCCACTAATTAGGCTTTCTGTGGGTGGTACATTTTGCTAAAAGCCACTTTACCGTAAATGCATTTTAACAAGATTAATGAGAAAAAAATGGAAAAAATTCATTATTTCTCAGTTTTCGGCCATTATAGCTTTAAAATAATCCACGCTACCATAATTAAAACCTATGTATTTTATTTGCCCGTATGTCTCGATTATTATACCATTTAAATTTTGTCCCTATCACAATGTATGGCGCCAATATTTTATTTGTAAATAAAGGTGCATCGTTTCCGTTTTGCGTCCATCACTATTTACAAGCTTATAATTTTAAAAATGTTTGTAGTATACCCCCTTCAAATGCATATTTTAAAAGTTCAGACCCTTAGGTAACTATTTATGTCTTTTTTTTTTTTCTAATTGTAATTTTTTTTTTTTTTTACTATTAAAACTTTTATTTGGGTAATATTTTGGTGTGGGACATAAACTGTTAATTTTTAATGTTGTTAGCTGTGTAAATAGTAATGTAAAAAATGTGTAGCTGTAGTTTTACTATATGGCCACAAGATGGCCACCTTCGTTTTTTGTTTCCCTCCTTGTACTTCTCTCTAAGCGGAAGTACAAGGGGGATGCGGAAATCTCTCTGGGCAGAAGAGCCGGAGCCTAACAGGTGAGCGCTTCGGTTTTTCTGCGGGGGAAAGGGATCGGTGATCGGGAACCATGTTCCCTTTCACTGATCCCAGGGCTACCGGGCGGCACAGCGGGGATGCGGGGGCGCGCCCGCGATCGCGGGCGGGAGCGCGCCCAAGCGCCTGAGCGCTGCAGAGCTGCCGCCCGGACGTGAGCTTCACGTCCGGGCGGCGGAAATGGTTAACTACTTATGCCATCCGTGGCAGTAAACCTACATCCCGCAGGACTTCAGTTACTGCCGGAGGGCGTAGATTTACAACGGTCTTCTCATCGCCACCCGTTAGTTCACAGTTCCCATTCTCTGATCTAAGTGCCTGTGATCAATGATCACAGGCATCGGTGAGATGCTGTGGTCATTGTCAAAAGTAAAAACATACACACATTACTTCTTCTTAGCATACTAACAGTACGCACAGGAAGATAACGTGGGGGGACATCTAGTGGCCAAATAGCCAAATATACCCTATATATATCACATTTAACCCTCCTGGCGGTATGAAAAATTCCGCCAGGAGGCAGCGCGGCAGTTTTTTTTTTTTAGTTTTAAATCATGCAGCGAGCCCAGGGCTCGCTACATGATAGCCGCTGCTCAGCTGCATCCCCCCGCCCGCTTCGATCGCCTTCGGCGATATCCGATCAGGAAATTCCGCTCAAAGAACTTGATTTCCTGGAGGGCTTCCCCCGTCGCCATGGCGACGGGGCGGGATGACGTCAGCGACGTCGTGACGTCATTGGGAGTCCCGATCCACCCCTCGGCGCTGCCTGGCACTGATTGGCCAGGCAGCGCACGGGGTCGGGGGGGGGGGCGCACGCCGCAACGGATAGCGGCGATCGGGCGCGGGGCGGCGGCGATCAGTGTGCTGGCGGGGTTACCGCCAGGAAGGTTAATAAAAATACATAAAATACCTTATAAATTAATCCCATAGTTACCAAAATAAAACACTTGTATCAAAACTAAAAAAAATAAAGTGACATTTAAAAAAAAAAAAGCAAATAGTTAATTTAGGGACTCAACTTTTTTTTTTTAATATGTAAGTCATGAGGCTATATTTTTGCAAATAAGGGCTTGTAATCAGTGACAGACACAAAATGGAAAAAATACACCTTTATTTCCAAATAAAATATTGTCGCCATGCATTGTACTAGGTACATATTTGAAAAGTTGTAATAACTGGGACGAAAGAAGAAATAAAATGCAAGGGTTTTATTAACAGCAGCCCATTTTATTTTAAAACAATAATGGCCGAACACCAAGAAATAATGCATTTTTTTACTTTTTTTGTTATTATTATTAAAATGCATTTAGAATAAAATAATATTTAGCAAAATGTACCACCCAAAGAAAGCCTAATTGGAGGTGAAAAAAACAAGATATAGATTGTTTCATTGTGATAAGTAGTGATAAAGTTATTGGCAAATGAATACAAGGAGCGCTGAAAGGTGAAAAGCACTGAAAGGTGAAAACTGCTCTAGTGAAGTCCATAAGAGGAAAAGCCCCTCAGTAGTGAAGTGGTTAATCAATGCCCAATAAGTACTTAGAAACCTTAAATGTTCCCTACACCATTATAACACCAGCAACTGGAACTGTAGACACAAGACAGGATATATCTATGCTTTTTTTTTTAATGTAATGTGTTGCTGCTTTACACTGCTATTGATATATTTGCATACAACAAAGACATGCATTTGAGCTGGGGCTGTCGTGAATAGGTCTCTAGGTTAGATTTTCTTCCCAGTCCAAAAGGTCCCAGTCGCCTGGCTGTCCTGTTGATCTTCTGTCTGAATCACACACTTGAAACAAGCACTCAGCTTCAGTCAGAAACACCTGATCTGCATGCTTGTCAGAGTCTATGGATAAAAGTGTAGATGCAGATGGTCAGCAGGACAGCCAGGCAATCTGCTATGCTTAAAGAGTAACTGTCAGGCTGCAGAAGCTAATTTAAACCTCTATTCTCCTGTGTTAAACAGTTTAGAAGGAAGCCCAAAAGCCATTAGTGAAGATAAAAATCTCAGTTACCTTTGATGTGTGCTTATCAGCAAGTCTGTTATAGACCCATAAGGACGCAAGCCGCATACTAAACTGCAAAGCATTCTGGGGCCCTCCCCTCGGCTGCTAATGAGACGTTACAGAAGCTTGTAATCAGTCCAGCGTGTAGCACTGATAAATCTCGGGGCAGAGTACTCTGCAGGAGTCAGCTATTGTTCCTAGCCACATGGCTCATTAATATTCACTGCACACTGTGTTGTTCAAGTAGGAGCTTATCTGTGATCAGGAAGCAGGCAGGACATGAAGACACATTTGACAGAAAAACATGGAGCCTGCCATGAGCTGTCAGGAGCATCTATCTCTGCATATACTATATACAAATTCTGTGAAATCCAAACGTGGACAGTGAAATGCATATGTAATGTAAGTACAGCCAATCTTTAGCTACTCATATATGTGTTTATTTTCTCTGAGACCTTATACCTAACAGCTCCTCTTTAACCACTTGCCGACCGCCTACTTCATATTGGCGGCGGCAAAGTGGCAGCCCCAGGACCACGTAACGCAGATTGGCGTCAGGTCCTGGGGCACTCTCTGGCCGGGGATCGCGCGCTGGGATGCGCGCGCATCCACCGGCAATAGGCTCCGCCCACCCGCGACGTCAACCCGCCGGCCAATCGGAAGCGCCGGCGGGTTGTTAACCCCGCGATCGCCGCTACAAAGTGTATAATACACTTTGTAATGT
Organism: Hyperolius riggenbachi; assembly: GCF_040937935.1. Classification (NCBI taxonomy): domain Eukaryota; kingdom Metazoa; phylum Chordata; class Amphibia; order Anura; family Hyperoliidae; genus Hyperolius; species Hyperolius riggenbachi. Next base: position 251,515,100 of record NC_090646.1, on the reverse strand, counting down.
ATACAAAGTGTATTATACAGGCTGCCTCCTGCCCTGGTGGTCCCAGTGTCCGAGGGACCACCAGGGCAGGCTGCAGCCACCCTAGTCTGCACCCAAACACACTGATCTGCCCCCCCCTGCCCCCTGATCGCCCACAGTACCCCTCAGACCCCCCCTGCCCACCCCCCAGACCACCATTTGCACACAATCACCCCCCTAATCACCCATCAATCACTCCCTGTCACTATCTGTCAACGCTATTTTTTTTTTTAGTCCCTAAACTGCCCCCTGCTCCCTCCTGATCACCCCCCCACCCCTCAGATTCTCCCCAGACCCCCCCAGACCCTCCCCCCCCTGCGTACTGTATGCATCTATCCCCCCTGATCAACTGTCAATCACCTGTCAATCACCCGTCAATCACCCCCTGTCACTGCCACCCATCAATCAGCCCCTAACCTGCCCCTTGCGGGCAATCTGATCACCCACCCACACCAATAGATCGCCCGCAGATCCGACATCAGATCACCTCCCAAATCCATCGTTTACATCTATTCTCTCCTCTAAACACCCACTAATTACCCATCAATCACCCATCAATCACCCCCTATCACCACCTGTCACTGTTACCCATCAGATTAGACCCTTGCGGGCACCCAATCGCCCGCCCACACACTCAGATTGCCCTCAACCCCCCCCCCCCCTTATCGATTCGCCAGTGCATTATTTACATCCGTTCTTCCCTGTAATAACCCACTGATCACCTGTCAATCACCCCCTGTCACTGCCACCCATCAATCACCCCCTGTCACTGCCACCCATCAATCAGCCCCTAACCTGCCCCTTGCGGGCAATCTGATCACCCACCCACACCAATAGATCGCCCGCAGATCCGACATCAGATCACCTCCCAAATCCATCGTTTACATCTATTCTCTCCTCTAAACACCCACTAATTACCCATCATTCACCCATCAATCACCCCCTATCACCACCTGTCACTGTTACCCATCAGATTAGACCCTTGCGGGCACCCAATCGCCCGCCCACACACTCAGATTGCCCTCAACCCCCCCCCCCCCCTTATCGATTCGCCAGTGCATTATTTACATCCGTTCTTCCCTGTAATAACCCACTGATCACCTGTCAATCACCCCCTGTCACTGCCACCCATCAATCACCCCCTGTCACTGCCACCCATCAATCAGCCCCTAACCTGCCCCTTGCGGGCAATCTGATCACCCACCCACACCAATAGATCGCCCGCAGATCCGACATCAGATCACCTCCCAAATCCATCGTTTACATCTATTCTCTCCTCTAAACACCCACTAATTACCCATCAATCACCCCCTATCACCACCTGTCACTGTTACCCATCAGATTAGACCGTAATCTGCCCCTTGCGGGCACCCAATCACCCGCCCACACGCTCAGATTGCCCTCAGACCCCCCCCCTTATCAATTCGCCAGTGCAATATTTACATCTGTTATTCCCTGTAATAACCCACTGATCACCTGTCAATCACCCATCAATCACCTCCTGTCACTGCCACCCATCAATCACCCCCTGTCACTGCCACCCATCAATCAGCCCCTAACCTGCCCCTTGCGGGCAATCTGATCACCCACCCACTCCAATAGATCGCCCGCAGATCCGACATCAGATCACCTCCCAAGTGCAGTGTTTACATCTCTTCTCTCCTCTAAACACCCACTAATTACCCATCAATCACCCCCTATCACCACCTGTCACTGTTACCCATCAGATTAGACCCTAATCTGCCCCTTGCGGGCACCCAATCACCCGCCCACACCTCAGAACGCCCTCAGACCCCAGCCCTGATCACCTCGCTAGTGCATTGCTTGCATCTATTTCCCCCCTCTAATCACACCTTGAGACACCCATAAATCACCTCCTGTCACCCCCTAGCACACCTACCCATCAGATCAGGCCCTAATTTGCCCCGTGTGGGCTCCTGATCACTCGGCCAAACCCTCAGATCCCCCTCAGACCCCCTTCCGATCACCTCCCCAGTGCATTGATTGCATCTATTTTCCCCTCTAACCGCCCCCTGAGACACCCATCAATCACCTCCTGTCACCCCCCTAGCACTCCTATCCATCAGATCAGGCCCAATACATCCTGTCATCTAAGAGGCCACCCTGCTTATGACCGTTTCCACAAAATTTGCCCTCTCATAGACCACCTGTCATCAAAATTTGCAGATGCTTATACCCCTGAACAGTCATTTTGAGAAATTTGGTTTCCAGACTACTCACAGTTTTGGGCCCGTAAAATGCCAGGGCAGTATAGGAACCCCACAAGTGACCCCATTTTAGAAAGAAGACACCCCAAGGTATTCTGTTAGGTGTATGATGAGTTCATAGAAGATTTTATTTTTTGTCAAAAGTTAGCGGAAATTGGATTTTTATTGTTTTTTTCACAAAGTGTCATTTTTCACTAACTTGTGACAAAAAATAAAATCTTCTATGAACTCACCATACCCCTAACGGAATACCTTGGGGTGTCGTCTTTCTAAAATGGGGTCACTTGTGGGGTTCCTATACTGCCCTGGCATTTTAGGGGCCCTAAACCGTGGGGAGTAGTCTAGAAAACAAATGCCTCAAAATGACCTGTGAATAGGACGTTGGGCCCCTTAGCGCACCTAGGCTGCAAAAAAGTGTCACACATGTAGTATCGCCATACTCAGGAGAAGTAGTATAATGTGTTTTGTGGTGTATTTTTACACATACCCATGCTAGGTGGGAGAAATCTCTCTGTAAATGTACAATTGTGTGTAAAAAAAATCAAAAATGTGTCATTTACAGAGATATTTCTCCCACCCAGCATGGTTATATGTAAAAATACACCACAAAACACATTATACTACTTCTTCTGAGTACGGCGATATCACATGTGTGACACTTTTTTGCAGCCTAACTGTGCTAAGGGGCCCAAAGTCCAATGAGTACCTTTAGGATTTCACAGGTCATTTTGAGACATTTGGGTTCAAGACGACTACTCACGGTTTAGGGCCCCTAAAATGCCAGGGCAGTATTGGAACCCCACAAATGACCCCATTCTAGAAAGAAGACACCCCAAGGTATTCCGTTAGGAGTATGGTGAGTTCATAGAAGATTTTATTTTTTGTCACAAGTTAGCGGAAATTGATATGTATTGTTTTTTTTTTCACAAAGTGTCATTTTCCGCTAACTTGTGACAAAAAAAAAATCTTCTATGAACTCACCATACCCCTAACGGAATACCTTGGGGTGTCTTCATTCTAAAATGGGGTCACTTGTGGGGTTCCTATACTGCCCTGGCATTTTAGGGGCCCTAAACCGTGAGGAGTAGTCTAGAATCCAAATGCCTCAAAATGACCTGTGAATAGGACGTTAGGCCCCTTAGCGCACCTAGGTTGCAAAAAAGTGTCACACATGTGGTATCGCCGTACTCAGAAGAAGTAGTATAATGTGTTTTGAGGTGTATTGTTATACATACCCATGCTGGGTGGGAGAAATCTCTCTGTAAATGGACAATTGTGTGTAAAAAAAATCAAATAATTGTCATTTACAGAGATATTTCTCCCACCTAGCATCTGTATGTGTAAAAATACACCCCAAAACACATTATACTACTTCTCCTGAGTACGGCGGTACCACATGTGTGGCACTTTCTTGCACCCTAAGTGCGCTAAGGGGCCCAAAGTCCAATGAGTACCTTTAGGATTTCACAGGTCATTTTGCGACATTTGGTTTCAAGACTACTCCTCATGGTTTAGGGCCCCTAAAATGCCAGGGCAGTATAGGAACCCCACAAATGACCCCATTTTAGAAAGAAGACACCCCAAGGTATTCCGTTAGGAGTATGGTGAGTTCATAGAAGATTTTATTTTTGTCACAAGTTAGCAGAAAATGACACTTTGTGAAAAAAAACAATTAAAATCAATTTCCGCTAACTTGTGACAAAAAAAAAAAATCTTCTATGAACTCACCATCCTCCTAATGGAATACCTTGGGGTGTCTTCTTTCTAAAATGGGGTAATTTGTGGGATTCCTATACTGTCCTGGCATTTTAGGGGCCCTAAACCGTGAGGAGCAGTCTTGAAACGAAATTTCTCAAAATGACCTGTGAAATCCTAAAGGTACTCATTGGACTTTGGGCCCCTTAGCGCAGTTAGGGTGCAAAAAAGTGCCACACATGTGGTATCGCCGTACTCAGGAGAAGTAGTATAATGTGTTTTGGGGTGTATTTTTCCACATACCCATGCTGAGTGGGAGAAATATCTCTATAAATTGACAATTGTGTGTTAAAAAAAGAAAACAATTGTCATTTACGGAGATATTTCTCCCACCCAGCATGGGTATGTGTAAAAATACACCCCAAAACACATTATACTACTTCTCCTGAGTACGGCAATACCACATGTGTGGCACTTTTTTGCAGCCTAACTGCGTTAAGGGGCCCAAAGTCCAATGAGCATCTTTAGGCTTTACAGGGGTGCTTACAATTAGGCACCCCCCAAAATGCCAGGACAGTGAACACACCCCACAAATGACCCCATTTTGGAAAGTAGACACTTCAAGGTATTCAGAGAGTAGCATAGTGAGTCCGTGGCAGATTTCATTTTTTTTTGTCGCAAGTTAGAAGAAATGGAAACTTTTTTTTTTTTTTTTTGTTACAAAGTGTCATTTTCCGCTAACTTGTGACAAAAAATAAAATCTTCTATGAACTCACCATGCCTCTCACTGAATACTTTGGGATCTCTTCTTTCCAAAATGGGGTCATTTGGGGGGGATTTGTACTATCCTGGAATTTTAGCCCCTCATGAAACCTGACAGGTGCGCAGAAAAGTCAGAGATGCTTGAAAATGGGAAAATTCACTTTTGGCACCATAGTTTGTAAACGCTATAACTTTTACCCAATCCAATAAATATACACTGAATGGGTTTTTTTTTATCAAAGACATGTAGCAGAATAACTTTCGCGCTCAAATGTATAGGAAATTTTACTTTATTTGAAAAATGTCAGCACAGAAAGTTAAAAAAGTCATTTTTTTGACAAAATTCATGTCTTTTTTGATGAATATAATAAAAACTAAAACTCGCAGCAGCAATCAAATAGCACCGAAAGAAAGCTGTATTAGTGACAAGAAAAGGAGGTAGAATTCATTTAGGTGGTAGGTTGTATGACTGAGCAATAAACCGTGAAAGCTGCAGTGGTCCGAATGGAAAAAAAGGCTCTGGTCCTTAAGGGGTTTTATGACTGCAGTCCTTAAGTGGTTAAAAGGAAATAAATATGTCAGCCTCCATATCCCTCTCACTTCAGGTGTACCCTGGTTATTTATATTTACAAGAAACCAAAACTCCAGCAATGCCTCTCAGACTGGATCTCACATGCAAAGTCTGTACCAACCATAAGAAATGAACAATTAAATTGAAACAAAGCAGCTCTAATGGTTTGGAAAAGATCCAGCCTTTGAATTCCATGGCCTGAAAAAGTAAAATAAATGATCACATTGGTACAATGTGCAGACTGCAAACTACAGAACAATCCCTATTGTTTTCGTGGCTGACAGAACACTCCCTTCTCCCCACCTACAAAACATACAACTAATGAGTAAACTCTGTAGAAATCACTCATTTTATTTAAAAACTGTAACATCAGTAATAAAATGCAGTATATTAGTAAAATACCCACTTTTAAAAAGTGATACCTATCTAGGTTGAAAAGCTAAGAGGATCCCCCCCAAGCATTCAGGGAGTCCAAACATACTTTGTACTGGCTTCAGATCTATCAGTAACTTCTGGGGGACTGAAAGGATACCAGTGGTGCTGAAATATTACCGGGGGCTGAAAAAAACGTCAAGGTAAGCAAAAAACAACGCCCCATCCCCCCCCCCCCACACACACACACACATTTCTACAGCACTCAGATCAAATTTTAGTTCCTTTAATAAACATAAAATAAATAAGTGATACATAAAACACTATTTGTTACAGTTGTAACCTTATACGTATATACACATACACCCAATCCACTCACACCTCCACTGCAGTGACCTCTACCTTTAGTTGCAACTGAAGTCCATGGAGATCAGAAAAAGGAAAATTATTATGCTTGTAAATAAATGTACAGGATAAAATTCAAATAAAATGCTCAGATGAATAAATTACTATTCCTTGCATTGAAGATTTTCTCATAGATTGCCAAGTCTAAGGATGCTATTTATAAATGATACAGTATACATACATGAACCTGGCCTTGAAACAGCTTTGCCTTTAATGCAGTGCATATTCTTATGACAAGTTATGCAGTACATTGATAAAATGAGTTCTGAACAGACATGACTGCAGTTTAGTCTTCTATAGATAGAAAGCCTATTGTCACCCTTATTGTCACACACTTGACTATGGCAGCTCAGGGAATAATGTGTAATTTATGGCTGTGTCTCCGCTGTCAGTACTGCAAGACCGTTAGGCATATGTAGAAGGAGCATCTGACATTCATATGGAAACTGTTAAATGTGATGGAATAATTAAATAAAATAATGGCTCTGTGATGACTGTGCAATTTATCACAGTCACAGTACTTTAAAAGAGTAAATGAGACTGCTGCCTCTAATTAGAGAACTCCATGATAAGCATCATTTGCTTCTTCTAAATGCAGTCAAGAGCTGAGGAGTTTATGCAACACTGATTTATGGAATAATTATCCAGATTATTTAAGTCATGTGATTTTTTTTTATTTTTCTCCTACTATACATACTATCCAGCTGTGGCACTTGGGATGAATATATCTGTGTAAAACCGTATTAGTGCTTCAATCTTCACTAATAACCTGTTAAAACTGTATTAAACAAGCATGAAAAAGTACTTCTACAGTGTGCCAATTCCTTTGGGGTCTGCCAGTTTGAATGCTCCCCTTCTAGCATGGTGTTTATAATTGCTAGATGATAGCTAGGTTCCTCATCGTGATCTTAGGATCAATTCATGCAGAATGTGACACTACAATAGCCTTAATTTTGAATTATGAAAGTTTCTTCTTCCCTGCCTCTATGGAAATAATTTTTGTACAAACAAATGCTTTTAAAAGGCTGCACAGCCATCACAGCTATCATGCAATTGGCTGATTTCTATCTTATTCCCAGAATGCAGGTGGAGATATAAAGTAGGCTTTCTATAATTTCAGAATCTAACAATTCAGATTTAGCCCCGCACACAGGAAGGAACGTGGCCAAGCCGGCCCGTTTGGGGCTATGTAGCCAACCATTCGGGAAAGCTAGCGTGTGTACAGGTGGCCCTATTTAGATCTGGCAAACCAGATCTCTAAAGGTGTCCATTAATGATGGAATTTCCAGAATGATTAACCATCCGATTTGATTATTGCGATCGATCGATCATTAGGGCCCACCAACACAGGGGAAAATGATAAGCAATCCTATCAGACTATAATAATCGTTCACACATTTGAATCATCAAACTAACAACTGTATTCTATCTGAGCAATCATATGGTCGATCGTTTTGGAGATTGTACCATTAATGGGCACCTTTAAAGACAGAGAGGAACAAGTGATGGACAAGTGCATTCTCCTTATACTTACCCTGCCCACCAAAAGACACACCATTATTTGCTGCCCCAACATCCCTCCTCCCATCTGCATGGTACTCCCATGTACACGTCACTTGGCTTTAGCTAAGCAACGTGTCTGTACAACATCCATATCCTTGCAGTGCCACCCTAACAATCGGTCATGATTGTTACAAGTGACATTGATTGTGCATATGTATGCACCTTGATAGGCAGTGTATGACCATGATATAAATATATTACAACATAGACTTTTCTTTTACTCTTTCTAAAGGTGCCCATTAATGGTACCATTTTTTTTTACCAAATGCAATGTTTCGACGCAATTTGAATGAACGTAATTAATCGGAAAACAGAGGCGCCAGCAGAATAAAAGTGGATAAAAGCTTTAAAATTTGCTTGGAGGAAGTGGTGGACTTACCTCCATAAAGCAGACACGAAAGACTGTCTGAAAAGTAGCAATCACATTTATTATATGGTACCCCAAAAGTGCAACGCGTTTCGCAGGCCGAGCCCGCTTCATCAGGCAATAAAGTGGGGAAAAAACTGTAGACAAGAGACAGTACATTATGCTATAGTGAATTCTGCAGTTACAAGATGCATATTAATATATTACATGTCATAAAGCATACCATATGAAAAATTGCTTTGTGGAGATAGCATAAAAAGTTGGGTGTACAAGTAAACAATAGGGGGTAGAGGCTATGGTGCTCATGATAGTAATGGGCTATGGGGTATTTTTTACACAGATTTGCAATGAGTGGTATTGGTAATGAAAAAGGGTATGTGTCAGCAAGTGTAATGGGTAATAGAGCATTGAGAAGAGAACAGGGGGCCAGAAATATAAGGTAAAGTGTGCAAATAAAATAACATAAAGAACTCACCAGAATTCCAGCAGTAGCAGGTGTCCACCCCTGGTGGAGGGGTGATCTACCCCTTTTTCTCATCTACAGAGAGCGACTTTTTAATCCTGAGTGAGGACAGGTCTAATCTCCTCACCTGCTTATACAGTGGTTGCCTGTGTGGTAACCCACGTTTGTGAGTATATTCTTCTCACTGATTTGCCTTACTTCGTTTATGTTTTAACATACTACACTATATTGGGCTCTCGGTTTCTCTATATTGTAATTAATCGGAAGGCAATTATCAATTGTTCACATTTGCTGAACAATTCTTTCTCCAAATCAATCATAAAATCCAACTTTTGGATTGATTTTATCCGATTTAGCAATTGACCAAAGAATCATTCCTTATCGATTGCCTTCATTAATTGCAAATTTTCAATAGAATTAAAGTATTAAAATTGCATCGAAAGATTGCTTCTGGGGAAAAAAATGTACCGTTAATGGGCTCCTTAAGACCTGGTCTGTGGGTATACAGTATGCAAATCAGTTTGTGAATCTGAAAACCGTTTTATCTAGAAGTTGAGTTACATAAATGATTGCATCTCTACGTTTTTGTTATAGCTTTTCTTAATTTGGCCATTTACTGTAATGAGGGTTGCAAGTTCCTTGCATGTAGACACCCTCATGTAGGACAATTTAAGTGAAAGGGATTTAAAGGCTAACATATTTATTTCCTTATTTCCTTTTAAACCAGGGGTGTCAAACTCAATCACTTAAGGGGCCAAATTCTAAAACATAGTCTAAATTGCAGGCCACATTTTTAAACAAGATTTAACGTTTATTGAACATTCTCAAACTAAGTGACATAACTATAGCAGCTGTGGATGCCGACTCCTCCTCCTTCTGCAGTGGAGCTGTTTATTATTTACCTGGTCCAGCACTGCTTTAGGTCTCCTCTGGTCTTCCTTACAGCCACACACGCTATGCTGTATACCTCTGGCTCCTGAGGTGTGTCACGTGACAGGAAAAGGATGTATGCAGCTTTGAGCATGTGACTTCCAGGAAGAACAGAAGAGACACAATGCATCGCTGGAGGTGGTAAAAATTTCACTGCTCTGCTGTACTACTCTGCTATGTGGGGAAATGGTATTGGGGGAAGGTCTGTGTGTGTTTTACCAGCCACATGGGTGGTTGAGAGGTTTGGATTCCCAATGGGAAGGCAGTGTGCTGTTCTTTTACTACTAACAGTGATGCACATTTGAAGCTCTCAGGGGGCACATAAAATGGCAAGGAGAACTGCAATTGGCAAGCCGGCCTTGCGTTTGACACCTGTGTTTCAAACAATGCACATTGCCTGGCTGCCCTGATCAAACTGCCTATAATACTTTTAGCCATAGACCCTGAACAAGCATACATATCAGATGTTTGGCATAAGTTTGACTTCATTTTGTTTCGAGTGTGCGATTCAGACCCTACTGATGCATGAGAGATCAGCAGGACTGATAAGCAACTGGTATTGTTCAAAAGGAAAGAAATAAGGCAGCCTTCATGTTCCCCTCACTTCAGTTGTCCTTTAACACTTCGGAAATTAAAAGGTCATTCATCACTAAAGAGCTGTATGATCTAGGGAGTGTCTGTAGTTAGTGTAAGCAAATAGCCACCACTTCCTTGCACTGGGCCTCCCCAATGTTAAAAGCCATGCAAGCTGCTAATTGTTCCTCTTTCCTGCCCCCACCCATATATATATATATATATATATATATATATGTACTGCAAGTGCCTTCCAGCTCAGGTAGTGTGACAGCCATTAGTTAATAGGGATACATACTCTTTCACTATTAGGGATGAGGTAGGATGACTCCTGCACTGCTGTACTCTGCAGGATGGAAAGCTACTACTGACATAATTTTGGAGCGGAAGGCCCTGGATTGGAGGGAGGGAAGAAGTCAGACTGTCCCTGGTCCCCAATTACCTGCTTTTTGGGTAATTATGCCACTGCTTTACATTGGCATTTTGGCAGTTTTGGTCGCTGTCACTAACAAGACTCTGATGTCCCCATGAGCCTAAGGGCTCGGATAGGGCTTTTGGATTGGTAGATCAACCACCCCCTTTCTGCCTATCCATGCCTCCTCATTTTTCTTATTACAAATTACAGAGGAAGGGTCCTCTAATGCAAGCAATGCCCCCTCCTGTCTGTTTGGTAGTGTCATCACTTGGCCATAGCACCATTACTGAGGCCAGGCAGATATCAGATGGCGTCATAGTGGGATTTGGTTTGTATGTCCCTTGTTGCATTCTCACCTGATGATAAGGAATTGCCAGGATGTAGTACAGCCTCATTCTTGTTAGCAGCCAAGGTAGTAGGTAGCTAGTAAAGTTGCCTAGTTTTTAGGCTTACTACCATGAAAGGGTCACTTTTAGCCATAACTAGCATAAAATTAACCTTACTAGATAAAAGTGAGCACATCTAAAATTCAATAAGGCTAACTTCCTCTGCCATTTCTGTTTCTATCATTTGAAACAAATACATCTGGCCATTTTTCAATGTGGCTGACTTATATTGCCCTCATCTTAAATTGTGTTCAAATATGCCCATAGATAAACCACTAAATGCTCCAGCGGTTCAAGCTTGGCAATTTATATCCCAACCTCTGATAGTTGTAGTAATCGCTGTCGGATACCACGCCACACTTTGTCGTTTTTTTGTTGTTTAACAAGAAATGCTCAAGTTAAAATTCTGCTGTAATGGCAGAAATGCAAATTCATACAATAAATAACTACCATGATTAGTCTGTTGCTTTGTTCAACTAGTTTTTTATGCATAATTCAAGTTTACTTTTACATAGAAATAATACATTAATGCATTATTCATTCAATTTATGAATAAATCTAATTGCTATGCAGATGCAATTAAGTTGCTTTAAAAAGCGAAAGAAAAACAGTAGACCATATGGCCCTTAGTTCACAAAAACAGGGGCATAAACAGAATTTACACACGGGGGCGTACAAACGCAGGCCTTAAAACTGTAGTGTTTCTTTGCTTTCTCCCGCACTTTGAAAGGAACATACTAATCATTATAAATTCTGTCAGGGGAGCGCTGTTCATTACGCTGTTATTACCAAAGCTCCTACCATGTAGCACAGAATATTTTCCTAAGCTAGAATTATTGCTGTCTCTTTTTATGAAACAATTTTTCCATCTACATTTTTATTTAGGAATTGCAAAGCAAAATCATAACATATGTATGCTTTACATTTTTATTTACCACTTTATTCTGGTTTGTTTATTATGTTGTGTGTGTCATTATTGCAAGGATTTTGACAAAAATGCATAACATATTTATGAAAACAGTTCACATACAGTCTGCTTCCATTCTGAAATAAGTGACAGATAAATCATGGAATATTCATAGAGGTTTGATGGTTGGAACAGAAACAGCACAGAAACCAGATATATCCCCTATTTACTTATTATGGGCTACTTTTGGCCATCTGGACCATGCCCATATCTCACCTCACAAATCTTCACACTCCTGTAGCAATATATTCTTGTGAAATCTCGCTTAGCACTCTTGCCTGGCATCTCTAGGATCCTTAGTTTGTGTTTGATAATAATATGTGATCAAGTAGCCTTCAGTGTATGTGTCTGAAAGGACGCTACTGCCCATGCATGGGGGCTATTAGCCAAGGCCTAAAAACAGAGAGAATATCAGCGTAACATCGGCGAATGGTGGAAAATGGAGGGCACACCATGAGACAGTATGACATTACTAATGCAAGCAGGTACTGCGTTTCACATTGTTTTTTCTTTCTCTCAAATGTCCTTTAACCCCTTCCCAACCCCCTAACGCCAATAGGTGTCAGGAAGGTGGCTCCCCCAGGACCGCTTAACGCCAATCGGCGTCAAGTCCTGGGGGAGGAGATTAGCGGGGATCATGCACGCGGATGCATGTGCATCCCCGCGGATTTATGGAGCAGAGCTCTGTAAACAACCTGCCAGCCATGACTGGCAGGCTAAGAAAATAAAAACGCAGAAAGTGGTTGAAAGTGGTTGCACTAGATTGCAGTGCTGTACAGGGGACTGAGCTGCCCCAGGAGAGGATCACAAATTATGGTCTCTCATAGGCTGATGCCTATAAGAAGCGATCGTAGGGATTGGCTGGGGGAGGGAAAAATAAAGAGAAAATAAAAAAAATAATTTAAAAAAAAACAGATTGCAGCAGCAATCAGATGCCACCAACAGAAAGCTCTGCTGGTGGCAAGAAAGGGGGGCAAGATTAATTTGTGTGATAAGTTGTATGGCTCTGCAGCGAGCTGTTAAACCTGTAGAGCACTGAATTGTAAAAAATGGTTTGTTCACTAGGGGGGTGTAAGCCTGTGGTCCTCAAGCGGGTGAGTACAAACGTTTTTAGTTACCAGTTTAAATTTTTAATAAAATTGCATTATTATTATTATTATTGTTTAGTATTTATAAAGCACCAACATCTTCTGCAACACTGTACAGCAGAGTTACCCAACCCTGTCCTCAAGGCCCACCCACAGTACATGTTTTGCAGGAAACCACAAACATTCAGGTGAGGTAATTAGGGTCTCAGCAGAGCTGATTACCTACCTGTGTGGATTTCCACAAAACATGCACTGTTGGAGGACATTGAGGACAGGGTTGGGGAACACTGCTGTACAGAGTATATTGTCTTGTCACTTAACTGTACCTCAGAGGAGCTCACAACCTAATCACTACCATAGTTATATGTCTATGCATGTATCTTATAGTGTAGTGGGTAGGATGGAGGCACCCAATGTATGTTCTATTTTGGTATTTTTAAATGCAAATAAAACATTATATAATAAAAAGAGATGTAATTGCTTACCTCTCCAGAAGATATAGAAACCAGTTTAACTGGAAAAAAAAGTTTTTTATTCAAAAAGCAATCTGATAATGCGTTTCACGGGTCATGGCCCGCTTCCTCAGATCAATAAAAAATGCCTTGATAGCATAGGGGATAGAGTGTAGGCGCCTCTAATCAAACAAATATTATTTATATTTATAAATACCAAAATAGAACACACATTGGGCGCCTCCATCCTACCCATTACCAGCCAGACCTCCTTTGGAGGTAATAGCTTTGCAGTTTTTCTGAAAAGTCTACCGTACTACAGGAGAGCGACCATCCAGCATCCAGCAGGACCTGAAGTACCGAGCAGGGACGGTTAATTCTCTGCAGGCCTATACGGTGGTTGCAGGAACTGCAACCCACCTTTGTGATTATATAGTTGATTTTATCCTCCCTATACCCAACGATACTGCACCATTGGGCTCCCGGTCTCTCCCTACCTACGTAGGTATTGTTGGCCTTTACAAGAATCACCAAAAGGAAAAAAAACTAAACAAAAAAAACCTCTATATCTTGTAGTGTATGTATTGTAGTCTAGGGCCAATTTTAGGGGGAAGCCAGTTAACATAACTGTATGTTTTTGGGATGTGCGGGTAACTTGAGTACCTGGAGGAAACCCACACATACATGGTAGAACAAAAAAACTCCTTGTAGATAGTTCCCTAGCTGGGATTCGAACCAGGAACCCAGTGCTGTGAGGTGAGAGTGCCCTCCACTCCGCTACCATAGTCTGTCCAATTAAAAATCTAGCGTGTACTCAATCTCCAAACAAACTAAAGAAAACCCTACAGGTGAAGAGGAAACACTATGCTATCATCCACAGGGAATCTCCCTCTAATGTGGTGGGATGCAGTGGCCATCTTGAAGGTGGCAGCCTGAGGATATTCCCTGAGAAACCAATAACATAAGGGGAAAAGAAGGTGGGGGACTTTTAGAGGTAAGTATAATGCTGTATGTTTTTTCCCCACAGGAGTACTTTAAGTATCTTGCCAGAGTATTGCTTTAATACACTAAGGGCTTGATTCACAAAGCGGTGCTAACCTACTTAGCACGTCTAAAGTCTTTAGACGCGCTAACCAGGGTGCTAAGTAGGTTAGCACCGGATATCTCAATCAGATCGTGCGCTAACTTTGCGCGCGTAAAGTTTTACGCGCGCAAAGTTTTACGCGCGCTAAGTCCCATAGGCTTTAATGGGCACTTCGCGCGGTGCGCCCTGTGCTCTGTGCAGTACGCGCGTAAAGTTTTACGCGCATAAAGTTTTGCGCGCGTAAAGTTTTATGCGCGAAAAGTTTGTTTAGACGTGCTAAGGGGGTTTTCACAGGCGTGCTAACAGTTAGCACCGCTTTGTGAATCAAGCCCTAAATGATTTTTGTTTGGTCACACGTAAAAGATGCACTGCGCCTGAAGTTACAATTTGCTTTACTTTACCAAATGTAGAAATGCATGTTATAGCAACAATATCTGAACCAGAATTTACACAGTTAAATATACATCAGGAACAACATAGAGTACAGTCCCGGTTATCCGGCACCCAACTAACCAGCAGTCTCTACCAACCAGCACAAATCTCCAGCAGTACTCACAGTGGTGAAGGCCAACTTCTTAGGTTATTTGTAGGCTCTGCTGTGCTTAAAGGGACACTTAAGCCAGGAATAAAAAAAACAGTTTTAATTTCCTGGGGCTTCTATCAGCCGCCCCGTGCCCTCACAGTCACTCACAGAGCCTCCAGTCCTCCCATGCCAGCTAGTTTTGTTTTCACCGACAGGCCCGGCCACACGTATTTTTCTTTGCGTTCCCATCCGCAGTAGCGTCCTGTACTTGTGCAGGATGCTATTGAGGACAGGAACATGAAGAACAATATGCGTGGTCAGGCCTGAGCAGGTGCAGAAAGCCCGCCGACTCCCTGTCAGCGAATACGAAAGTAGCTGGCGGCGGGGGACCGGAGGCTCCGTGAGTGACTGCGAGGGCACAGGACGGCTGCAAGGGGCTGATAGAAATCCCAGACAAGTAAAACTGATTTTTTATTCCCGGATTAAGTGCCCCTTAAAGACTGGGTTCTATGGCTCCCCTAAGGTTAATATACTTTAAATTACTGTATTTTAATATTTTATACAGATTTCATGGTATGTACTGTCTATTCAGTGAAGTATAATACTGTATTAGTTAGGCCTATTTTACATGGAGTCTCAAGCAACCAGAAGGCACACTTATCTGGCATCAGCCATCCCGGTCGATGCCAGAAAGCCAAAACTCTACTGTACATGAGTGTTGCACCTACGATCTTGTTATCTGGAGATATAAATTGGAAGGCAGGTACAGAAGTAGAAAAAAAATGACATACTTTTACATAAGTTGTTTAACAAACATTTCAAACTGAAGCAGTTAGCATGTAAATTTGCATCTATTGCTTCATTTTAATTAAAATGAAAGTAATTGACAATTGGCAATTTTATTCCGTGTTGTTTATGCTGAATCACCTCGCTCTGCATGGTGCTTCCTTCTGGTGCAATTAAAAAGCCTTAAATGTTTAGC
This sequence comes from Hyperolius riggenbachi, assembly GCF_040937935.1. Lineage (NCBI taxonomy): Eukaryota > Metazoa > Chordata > Amphibia > Anura > Hyperoliidae > Hyperolius > Hyperolius riggenbachi. Next base: position 251,499,256 of record NC_090646.1, on the reverse strand, counting down.
TGGCTCAGCCCATTCCCTTAGCAAGCCACGGTTCATGGTTTGATAATGGACTTAACCCCTCGTATGCCACGTTATTGCATATTACATCTAATCTTTCCCATTTCTCATTACTTGCTTTATTCCACCGTGACCAGTTGCTTTATAACTCCATAGATGACAGACATCCATGATTGCTTCTTTTTCTAAACAAAACAGTTTGCAATATCATTATCTAAGAGGTGGATCAACACCTCCTTTACGATTTAACCAAACCTGAGCTGAGAATTTAAGACATTATCAAGTTATTGATTTCACTGTTGGGAGTAGTGCCAAGGTCTGCTTTTATAAGCTGCAGACTAACTACAAATGTTAGAACCTCCAGTATGGACATAAATCAGCAACATAAATTTTATTTCTTAAACCTGTTGCTGTTACAAGTACAGCATTTTAACATCATTGTATTAAATCCAGACGTCTTCAATATCCTGATTTACTGAGGAACAATGATACCGAATTGTCATTATATGGATTCTCATGCCCTCTAGTGGCCAAGTTGCATAGTAGCTATGATGTGCTGGTAAAACTGAAATATTTTTCTTTTCATGCTGAGATATTTTACAGTCAATGCATTATCACATCCTTATAAAAAGATGGAAAAAAATGTGTTCATTATTCTGTTTAATATTTGTGTGCATGACAGAGCAGCTATGAAGGTAACATTAAATATCAGAATCTGGCTAGGCATTTCATATAATGGGACTTTTTGGGACTGTAGGCTTGCTGGATGTCCATTATACTGATGCCTGAGGGCTGCACAAGACTCTTCTGTGTATGTAAAGGTCACACATGCTCACACACTTTTCCTTTCATCTATACGCTTTTACTGCTCTGTGAAGTGGCACACCTTCACTAGCGCTGGATTGTTTTGATCTATAAATATACCTTAGCTATTTTGCTTCTGAAACTGTTGGATGCTTAATATACAGGTAATGATACCGTATAAAACAGGGAGCCAACATGATTTAGTCTATTGCTTTAGACTGGATGTGTGTTTTTCCTGTTGGATGTGTGTTTGTGGTGTACCTAGAAGGAGGGCAGTGCCCAGCTCCATACACCTGGCATTCTTCCACAGGCATAAGGCTGTACAGACAGTCCCCTACTTGCAAACAACTCGAGTTAGAATGCTTCAGAGACAGAAACAAAGTAGCCATCTTGTACAAAATGTACAATGCTGTTTTTTTATATATTTTTTTTGTTGTTACATGTTACAGTATTGTAAAACCTGTTTTAAGTTCAGCAGATATAAAACACTTTTAAAGCACATTCAAAACAACCAAAAACATAGTTTATGCTAAATGTCCAAAATTAGAGTTGTCCGCAAGTAAACTGACAAAGTATGGTAGGAGGCGCGCAGGAGATTTCAAACAATGAGGTGTGTGCCAGTATAGATATCTAATGGTAGCAACTCTGTGAAAAAAAATAATCCGTCCTACCTCAAATAAGTATTCCTTCACTTGGAATAAAAGAAACGTTTTATTGGGCACTTTAAAATGACAACACGTTTCGCGGCATAGGTCGCTTCCTCAGGGCGAGTAGTGTGCATTAGAGAGAAGTGCTTCAGTGTCGGGGGCATGTCCGGAAGTAAGGCATTTATCCTTGTTTCACCATGTATCTATCACAGGACTCAACTTACAAACAAATTCAAAAACATTCTACCGGAAAGGAACCTGTTTGTAAATAGGGGATTACCCGTATTACATGCTTGGCGTCATGAGTGAATATTTGGACAGAAAGTTAAAGAGGAACTCCAGTGAAAATAATGTAAAAAAAAGTGCTTCATTTTTACAATAATTATGTATAAATGATTTAGTCAGTGTTTGCCCATTGTAAAATCTTTTAAATCCCTGATTTACATTCTGACATTTATTACATGGTGACGTTTTTACTGTTGGCAGGTGATGTAGCTGCTGCATGTTTTTTTTTGGCAGTTGGAAACAACTGTAAACAGCTATTCCCCACAATGCAACACGGTTCACAGACGGGAAACTGCCAGGAGTACGTAGTCAGAATTTCTTTGTGGGAGGGGTTTCACCACAATATCAGCCATACAGCGCCCCCTGATGGTCTGTTTGTGAAAAGGAATAGATTTCTCATGTAAAAGGGTGTATTAGCTACTGATTGGGATAAAGTTCAATTCTTGGTCGGAGTTTCTCTTTAAGCACAGTAGCTGTTGTATTTTGATTATTATTTTTTTACTATTGTGTTATTGGTTCCAGACACCAGCATTTGCCAAATAGATTAGGAAGGAGTATGGTGCATTGAAATAGTGTAACTTACCTGCATTATGCACAATGCGTATATAGTACCCAGTCAAGATATGATAAAAGCCCATACTATAGTGACTGTATATTGTTAGTAGGTGTGGATGATAAATGGTAGCACTATCCAGTGGTTCAGGTGTTCTGAAACAAAATGAAAATATTTTACCAATTTTTAGTCTCATGATGTACAATTTCTTTATAGCATGTTCTTACATAGAATAGAATACATTAAGGCTGTGCAATCATTGATGGTGACGGTGGAGGATATAGAATATGAAGATCAAACACTTTGGCTGCCATGTTAGATTATTATAACACTGTATCAGAGCAAATTATACATTTCAGAGTGAATTTCAGGGTGAAGAAAAAATTTACAATGGACAAAAGACTGACTAAACAATGTATAGAGCAACTTTGTAAAAACTAAACAGTTCAATTAACCGCTACAGGACCCAGGCTATGCATATCTACGCCCCGCAAAACTTCATTTCAGGCTCAGGGGAGTAGACTGTTTACTTACCGCCGCCACTCCCATTCGTCGCATGTCTTTCGTCCGTAGCCAATGGCCTCAATTCACTAAGATCATGCTGGAGATAATAAGGCAAGAGAAAACTTTCCTCCACACAGTGAGAGAGTTATCTTATCTGTTCATTCCTTAAGTTACCTCCTCTGTAGTTCAGTTACCTCCTCTGTAGTTAAGTTACCTCCTCTGTAGTTATTTTCACACGCAGTTAATTAACAGCCTGTCTAGAATTTTGGAGTTGTTTTAAGGATTGAAGAGTTAACTTAACCACTTGCCGACCGCGCACTCATAACGCGCGTCGGCAAAGTGGCAGCTGCAGGACCAGCGACGCAGTATTGCGTCGCCAGCTGCAGGCTGATTAATCAGGAAGCAGCCGCTCGTGCGAGCGGCTGCTTCCTGTCAATTCACGGCGGGGGGCAAGCGGAAATAATCCGCTTTGTTTACATTTGTACGGCGCTGCTGCGCAGCAGCGCCGTAAGGCAGATCGGCGATCCCCGGCCAATCAGCGGCCGGGGATCGCCGCCATGTGACAGGGGACGTCCCGTCACTGGCTGCACAGGACGGATAGCGTCCTGTGCAGCCCGGATCTCCAGGGGGGGCCAGGTAGGAGAGGGAGGGGGAGGATTTTGCCGCGGAGGGGGGCTTTGAGGTGCCCCCCCCCGCTACACCCGCAGGCAGGAGCGATCAGACCCCCCCAGCACATCATCCCCCTAGTGGGGAAAAAAGGGGGGCGATCTGGTCGCTCTGCCTGCACGCTGATCTGTGCTGGGGGCTGCAGAGCCCACCCAGCACAGATCAGCAACAGCAGCGCTGGTCGTTAAGGGGGGGTAAAGGGTGGGTCCTCAAGTGGTTAAAGACAGAAGAGTTGACTTTAGGTTTGCCTGAGGTGAATTTTTTCCTGAATACTACATGCCTTATCACCATGGTGATAACTATAGAAATGTTATTAAAGACAGGAGATAAGCTTAGTGAATTGATGCCTATGTCTGCTTCCATGAATCAGGAAGTAGAAACAGTGCAGATTTATTTTAGGATTTAATCACCTGTAACAAAGAAATGTTTTCTGTTTAAAGGTTATTATGCTATTGTGTATCTATTACTGCAGGACGTTCTTAGTTCATGTCCGCTTTAAACATGAAAACTGTACATCCTATGAGCATGATACAATGATCAGCAATTGAAATTAGTTAGGAATTGTAATTATTCTCCTTTTTACAAAAAATTGACTCCAGAAGGTATCTTAGACTCAAATGTAACTACCGAAAGATAGGGTTGCTACCCTCATGGTCGTCATATTGTTTCACATTCATGCTTCATTGCTACCATTTAGAACTAGAGTAAGAAGTGATACAATACAGAAAACAGTTCATGATACTAAATTCAGAGTCGGTGTCCAGTTTCAAGGGGATTTGCAGACTCAAGGGCCCATATGCAATTAACTTTTTCTCCCGACTTTTGTTTGGTTCTTTTTCAATTGTAAAATGTTTAAAAGTTATTTTGAAGAAATGAAAATTATCTCCTAGGAGATAACTCGGGAGAAAAACGTGAATTGCATATGGGCCAAGATGGCTATGAATGATTCAATTGTTCGGATGATTGATTCTTAAATTCGATCATAATATCGATCACATCCATTAATTTTTCGGATTGATTTCATTAATCTGATTGAATTGAGCAGATACTATCTTGCCATTAGTGGGCCCAAACGATCGTATCTGATTCTTTAAGTGAAAGTATGGTCTGCAAACAAGGCGTGTTATAGTTGTATAAACTCTGTAAGTAATTATGAAGCTTGCTATTTACCGGTATGTTATTTATCACTCTTTATATGTTGTGTTTTGACAGGTAAAGATTTAGCTCTGATGGGGGACGTTGGAACACGGCGATCAACGCTGGTCTCCAGGCTACCAATATTTAGGCGCAGCATATCTCGAAAACAACAAGATTCTCTTCCTTCTTCACCTTCATCCAATAATACTGGGGGGTTGCACAGTTCCTCTCCCTCTAGCACAAATTCAAGCTCAGGTAGCACTGGGAAACGAAGAAGCATATTTCGCACTCCATCTTTAAGCTTTCGTCACAAAAAGGAAAATGATTTGCGATATGAAACCAGCCAAGTTACCAATACTTCTCAGAGCATGCAGGACACTTCACAGAAACAGGAGTTTGAAGAGCAGGTTAGAACAAAAACAAGGAGCTCCTCAGGCATTCCTAGCTCGTGTAGAAAGAAACTTACTAGATCAGTAACTGAGGACTTTGAAAAGAGGAAGGAACATTCAGCTAATAAAAATGTGTTCACAAACTGTTTAGGTAGAACTGATGGAGATGACTCAGGATTTATAGAAGAACCAACTAGAAGATCTACTAAGCATTCCTCTAGAAAACTTCTTCCTCGATCATTTTCTTCCCATTATAGGTTTTCCAAGCATAGTTCTCAGTCTCAAACTCCATCATCAGCACAAACTTTAGGATGTCCCGCAGAAGTTCCTCCCCATTTAGAAACAGACTCTTTAGTTGCCAATCCGATTCTACATAGTGCCACAGAAGTGACTGAACTTACAGAGAATTCCTTACAGTCACCCCTTATATCAACTGACCATACAACAGCTCCACAGACACCATCTGACTTTGTATTTATGGATGACTCCACCTCAGAAGCAGATTCCCTGCCAATTAGTATTCATCAAAAACACAACAAACAACATATCACCTATTCTGTTCCTACCTCACAAACATCTGGGAGTCCAGTCATGGTTGTTGCTCAAGTAAATAAGGATCTGCATATCGTAGAAGAAGCTTCTGAATGTGATGGTTTGTCACTTTCAAGACCACAAACAGATACATCTGTGAAAAGTTCAAACACTTCTCATACATACTCTAAAGAAATGATCCCTTTGGCAGAACTGTCTTTAAGTCATACTTGTATTTTTGGAAATGGTTCTGAGAAACAGCACAGAGACATGCCAGTTTATCAGGATGCAGCTCACATCAACTCCATAGAAAGTTTGCCAAAGAGATATCAGCCAGCAGTATCTTATTGTGAAAACATACCATTCTCAAGCACTTGTCAGACTTTGCCAGAGACAGGGGTTGCTGTTACTTCGTTGGAGAGACAATCGTCTCGGATTCAGAATGGCCATTCTAGAGGTATTAATCATTTCTTTGTCATCTATTTGTAGAGGGAAACCATTGAAAAAGTAATTCCACAACTACAGTGAAAGTTTAAATTAATTACAGTAGAATCTCATTATAGTAAACTCTGATATAGTAAACTCAGTCTTCAGTTCCAAACAAATGCGTGTATAAATATACAATGTATGACCAATTCTGATACAGTTTAATTCTGATTTAGTTAACTAGTTTTCCTGACCCTTGGAAGGGTTTCTACTGCATATCCTATTTTATGTCTATAATATTCAAGAATAACATAAAGCAGCCCATACACTCAGTCGATTTTCTGCCCGACCGATCGATCCCGATCGATCGATCAATCGATTGCAAATCGGTTGGCCAATCGACCGATCGACGGCCGATTTCGATGGATTTCCATCGAACTTGCAGGGTGGAAAATTTAGGTCGATCTGATGAGATTGCTTATCAGTTTGCATTGGCCTTAATGGAAATCTGATGGCAAAAAAATGCCATCAGATCGAATTTCAATAGATTTCAAACTGAAATCTATTGGAATTCTATCCTGGTAAAAAATGTTCTAAAAACGCATCAGATAGATCATCAGATGCATTTCTTATCTATCTGCTGCCAATCTGACGAGTGTATGGGCACCTTAAGAAACAAAGGTAGTTTGAATCCATGAAACACATTGCTTTTACTTAATACTGACCTAGAAATATCTCTATAGAATTTAATAATATGCAAATAGAAGTTTTGAGTGGACTGACCACTACGTATAACCCCCAAAAGTCTGCTTGGGAGATTAGGGCCTTATGCTATAACTATTTTTACTCACCCAATCAGATCTATGAAAAACAGCAAAGAGACCATTTCTTTTTACTGTACAGCATCAGATACTCAGAAGAAAGCCTCAAATCTAATTTTTTTTTTATAGCAGACAGAACATTGTATTCAGTATCTTTTATCATAAATACTTCTGTAAAGATTCTCTTTTATATACGGTAAGTAATGGCATATTTAAAAAAAATAGTAAGGTAGGTTCAAATTAATTTCTGTATGCTCTGCATCATTGCTGTCCAACTCCAGTTCTCAAAGGGCTGAGGTCCTCACACATATTTGGCACAGCTCAAATTAATTGATTAGACTAAATTAATAAAGGTGCTGTTCATCAAGTAGAACACATTTCTCAGTCAATCCTAAACACCAGTATGAATATGACCCACAAGGACTGGAGTTGGACAGCCCTGCTTTACAAAACCTTTATCACTCCTATGAAATAACTTCTACATTTATAGTAAATGGTACTAGGAGAAGAAACACAGAGACAACGGGAGCCCAAATTGTGCAGTATGTCACAGATGAATGGGCGGGTAAAGGTGTTCAAAAAAGGGAATACTCACAAAGGTGGGTTGCACACGGGGCAACCGACCACTTAAAGCAGGTGGAGTGTCTTATACCTGACTCCACTCAGGTATGCCAGCAATCCTGGAGACGGTCGCTCTTTTGTTGAAAAACCTCATGCACTCTAAAACCATGAGGTGTTGTGGGTGTATGAGACTCCCCTCACCAACCCGTGTGGGGGGGGGGGGGATGGGTATAACACAGAAAGGGGTAAAAAGGCGCCCAAAGAAGTATGAAAAAGTTTAAAAACACACTTAAAACTAAAGCTTGAGGTGGCTTACCTCATGGAAGACAACTCACTTAGAGTACAAAATATTTATTAACAAGCACAGGCAACGTGTTTTGTGGAATCTCACCCACTTCCTCAGGCCAAATAAAGTGCTAATGCAATCTAACAGCCGTGTTTGAGCTGCCCCAAACACGGCTGTTAGATTGCATTAGCACTTTATTTCGCCTGAGGAAGGGGGGGGGGGGGTGAGATCCCACGAAACGCGTTGCCTGTGCTTGTTAATAAATATTTTCTACTCTAAGTGAGTTGTCTTCTATGAGGTAAGCCACCTCAAGCTTTAGTTTTAAGTGTGTTTTTAAACTTTTTTTTATACTTCTTTGGGCGCCTCTTTACCCCTTTCTCTTCAGTTATAGTGAATGAAAGGAGGCTACCTTGCAGAGGATGATAAAACAAGCACATCAATAGATCCCCCGGCATGCATCGCGCATCTCTGTCATGTATTGGGGCTGCCAGGGACATAGGACATCACTGCAGGAACCTGCGGTTTGTGGCACAGGAAGATAGAAAATGGAGGCATCCATATAGATAGGGGGTGCTACTGGGCAGGCCCCATAGCTACGTAAATGCCTGCTGCACCCCCAAACTCCCACACAATTAACAAACCCCCTTAGGAGGAGGATTACTTAAGGTATTTTTAAAAAGCCATGCATAGTTCCCTGTAACCTTCACCTTGTTGGTGGAGATCATGTGCTCAAATTCCAGATAACTGGTAATGTGATTTTTATTGAAGAGGAAGATTAGGCATGGATCTGGCTTTTTTTGCACATCAATCTTTCTGCCCTGCATGTCTCTATAATGGCTGTTGGCATTATGAACGTGATGTATTAATTGTGTTTTAGAAAAAAAAGAACAAGCAAGGGTAAGTGGAAAAGGGGAAATATAGGAGCTCATTATTAAATATACCAACAATGTCACTGACTGGTAAAGATCATACCAAGTGGCATACTAATGTTATTTAGACTATAACGGCCCATGTACTCACCGCTAAGCTGTGTAAAAAAGTTGGTTTATTACAAAATATTGATAAGTGAACAAAAAGTATCAAGAAGTACACTTCCAAAAGTAAACCTGAGGAGGAAAAATATACTTATCTAGATGATATGTGATGTATCCCAACACCTCCAGGCTCCTTATTGTGTCTGGCCTCCCCTCCATTTTGAGGCTGTAGTAAAGAAAATGTGCACTGATGGACCACGCATGGGGATGCACGGTCCATCAGTGTGCCTTTTCTGTACTTACACATGACTGTGTGTAGTTGCAGTCATTGGGAGCATCCTGGGCATGTGTAGTTATGATTGTTTCCAAACTGCACACAATACACAAGGGTGCGCGAAGGGGATAAAGCAGGACAGTCCTGTTAGTCATACTCCTAATTGCTTGTGGTGGTCAAGCAGGTAATATCTTAGTAGCTAGCAAGAGATTCATAAAAAGCAATCAAAAGCAGAGTAGTAAACAGCAGATTTATTGTGAACTACTCATGATACCACTGTTAACAGGAAGACACAATATACAGTAATAATAAAATAATTATCTGGACAGTAAGCTGGTATTCTCTACTGATCTGCTGGGAAACATCAATGCACAGCAACTAAGGTTGCAACCTGAGAGTGGAGGCTTCCCTTTCTAAAAAGCCTATCTTCCAGCTTAATGGAGTATAATCATTGCACACTTGCCTCCACAGCATTCAACTTGTACCACAGGAAAATGTCAAAAGTGTGCTTACAGACACCACCAGGGTTGTCGTGGCAGTATTATTAACTTCAGAGCTCACCTGCCATTAAATGTAGTCGCTTGAGAAGCAGTAGCAGACGTTGACCAGCTTTGCCCAGTACCTCCGGGTGTAAACATTGGGGGGCCCCATCTAAGTTTCGTTGGAGGCCCTATGATTTGTATTTACACCCCAGCCTCTTGGCCAACTTTTTTGTGGATCCCCTTCCAAGCGCAGCAAACTCACCTCTAATTTGTAACATCCATGTAGAGCAGCGCCTCTCTTTCATATACAGGTCTCCTGAGCAGCATCTCACCTTTCCCATTAGCTGCTCCCCATTTGCATCATCCTCTTCTATATGCAGAAACCCTCTTACCACGCCATGGCCACTGTTTTTAGTAGATAACAGGCTGAATGAGGGAAAGAGGGAATTGATTAGGACTCCAGGAAGATTTGTACCTCTACAATAGGGAGAGTTGTGAGCAGTGACTAAGAGGTTAAAAAAGGGAGGGGGGAGATGGAAGGCGCAGAATTTGCTTCTATAAAATATATATCCACTCAGATAAGAACAGATGAGCTGTCATATCTTCAGCGAGGAAAGAAGTGCTCTCACTGTGTGAAGTAAGAGAATGATGTGTTATTACTGGTTTGGAGAAAGATGAGATAATAATTCTTACAATGGAAAATGATAATAATAATTTATCTGAGGGATTATTGGTGGTAGGAGTTGAGGTACTTTGCAGTATAATCAGATGCAAGGAAAGTTACTTTATTCAAGGTGAATGTTCTGCCCAAATGAAGGATGGAATTTCATGTGCTTCTGCTAAATAAATGAATAAGTAGCAGAGATGCAGGGAAATATTCATCAACCAGACTAAAGGTGGCCACACACCATACAATTTTTTTAAATATCTGTTCAATTTAAGAATTGCAATACATTTTTCTGACTGATTGTAACATTTCAAAAATCTGACCAATGTACCACACACCTATGTTCAATTTGTCCCCAATTATGATAAAAATGATTGGAAACTCTGAGAAAATTGCTTGGGTGTGTATATTAATACATTGACAATCTAACACACACCATACAATCTTTAGAGAAATTGAAGAAAAATATCTGGCATTCCAGATAGATAAAAATCGAAAAAAACGGGAAATCCGATCAGATTTTTCAGTCGAATCAAAAAAAAGCTTTCGATTTTTTTGGGAGATCCGATCGTTTTTATCGAATTGCTGTAAAATCGGATCATTTTATTGTATCGTGTGTGTGGCCACCTTTAGAGGAGTGTGTGCAACCCTTTATCTGGACATACTGCTGCATAACTATGCAGTTAGAGCTTGTTTCCTTTACATGCGGTGCAGTGCGGCTACATAGAGGCATTGCACCGATGCCGAACTGAAACCAATGCACGGCAATGGAACAGTTTCCATTGTGTACTGATTATCCACGTTCCATCTCCCCCTATTTTCTTCTGCATCGGGAGATGAGGAAGTGACGCAAATGGGAGCAGAAGTAATGCGTAGCCGCATCGTGTCCCTTTGGCTCCCGTTCGCTAGTAGAAACAGGCCTCTAGGGAAACCCAGCTATTTAATGCTAGCTTTGGATCTCTTATCTTTCTTATTTTTTTTTTTTTACAATTCTCCATTCTCCATTTTTAATGATTTTACACAGAGGCATCAAAAAGAAACATTGTCAGTGCTGTGTGCATACAGAACATTGGTTAATAACCTTCATATACAAGTAAAGGCAGAAATGACATTAAAGATAGAACTAATATGGTATACAGTGGGTTGCAAAAATTTTCGGCCCCTTGAAGTTTTCCACATTTTGTCACATTACTGCCACAAACATGCATACATTTTATTGGAATTCCACATCAAAGACCAATACAAAGTGGTGTACATGTGAGAAGTGGATCGAACATCATACATCATTCCAAACATTTTTTACAAATAAATAACTGCAAAGTGGGGTGTGCATAATTATTCAGCCCCCTGAGTCAATACTTTGTTGAACCACCTTTTGCTGCAATTACAGCTGCCAGTCTTTTAGGGTATGTCTCTACCAGCTTTGCACATCTAGAGACTGAAATCCTTGCCCATTCTTCTTTGCAAAACAGCTCCAGCTCAGTCAGGTTAGATGGACAACGTTTGTGAACAGCAGTTTTCAGATCTTGCCACAGATTCTCGATTGGATTTAGATCTGGACTTTGACTGGGCCATTCTAACACATAGATATGTTTTGTTTTGAACCATTCCATTGTTGCCCTGGCTTTATGTTTAGGGTCATTGTCCTGCTGAGAGGTGAACATCCGCCCCAGTCTCAAGTGTTTTTCAGTCTCCAAGAGGTTTTCTTCCACGTTTGCCCTGTATTTGGCTCCATCCATCTTCCCATTAATTCTGACCAGTTTCCCTGTCCCTGCTGAAGAGATGCACCCCTTGAGAATGATGCTGCCACCACCATATTTGACTGTGGGGATGGTGTGTTCAGAGTGATGTGCAGTGTTAGTTTTCCGCCACACATAACGTTTTGCATTTTGGCCAAAAAGTTCCATTTTGGTCTCATCTGACCAGAGCACCTTCTTCCACATGGTTGCTGTGTCCCCCACATGGCTTGTGGCAAACTGCAAAGGGGACTTCTTATGCTTTCTGTTAACAATGCCTTTCTTCTTGCCACTCTTCCATAAAGGCCAACTTTGTACAGTGCATGACTAATAGTTGTCCTATGGACAGAGTCTCCCACCTGAGCTGTAGATCTCTGCAGCTCGTCCAGAGTCACCATGGGCCTCTTGAATGCATTTCTGATCAGTGCTCTCCTTGTTCGGCCTGTGAGTTTAGGTGGACGGCCTTGTCTTGGTAGGTTTACAGTTGTGCCATACTCCTTCTATTTCTGAATGATCGCTTGAACAGTGCTCCGTGGGATGTTCAAGGCTTTGGAAATCTTTTTGTAGCCTAAGCCTGCTTTCAATTTCTCAATAACTTGATCCCTGACCTGTCTTGTGTGTTCTTTGGACTTCACGGTATTGTTGCTCCCAATATTCTCTTAGACGACCTCTGAGGCCCTCACAGAGCAGCTGTATTTGTACTGACATTAGATTACACACAGGTGCACTCTATTTAGTCATTAGCACTCATCAGGCAATGTCTGTAGGCAACTGACTGCACTCAGATCAAAGGGGGCTGAATAATTATGCACACACCACTTTGCAGTTATTTATTTGTAAAAAATGTTTGGAATCATGTATGATTTTCGTTCCACTTCTCATGTGTACACCACTTTGTGTTGGTCTTTCATGTGGAATTCCAATAAAATTGATTCATGTTTGTGGCAGTAATATGACAAAATGTGGAAAACTTCAAGGGGGCCGAATACGTTTGCAACCCACTGTAGACCAGACCTGTAAAGCATTAACCCTGTTATCACTTCTTAATGTGGCCGGAACCTGTTGCTGGTGCAGCACTTTGGTGAACTGATAGAATGTTAAAGCCTCTTGTGGAACTTTTTCACATCAGAGAAAGAAGACAAGCCAGAGGCCACTATAGTGTTGCAAGTCTGGGTGTTAAATCTGCACAGCATTTGTATGCAATATTACCCATAAAAATGGGTCACCTCCTAGGTAATGACTGTATGCACTGGTGAGGAAAATTACCTGTTCCCATTGAAGGCTCAGTTTGTCAATTTCAGATAAATACAACTATTTATGAATCACTCCCACAATGCAACGCGTTACACGGGTTCACACCTCGCTTCATGATAAAACGAGCTGCGCAATAGTGGTTCTTTACGGTTCGTAATCATGTCAGATGGAAATTGTTAGTGAAGTGAAGCAAGACCAAGTCATGAGTGATGTATCATTATCGATGGTGCACATACACAATTTGTGCGCACAACCAAAAATAGCGCTTCTCCTTTTTTTCAGCCTCCCACTCTTTTCGGATACTTTGTTGATGATCTCTCGAATCCTTTAAATACTCTTGATTATGAATGATTGTCTGCCGAAACTATCCACCATGCAGATTGGCCAAAGTGACCGAGAACGGTTGTTTATTGTTATCTTTTACAGTTAAATGCTTCCATTTTCGCTAATGATAATTGGCTGAGCAGTAGTTCTTCATTAGTTTTAAACGACTTCCATCTGATGTGTGTAAAAAGCTTCAGGATGAGAGGACTGAACTGTTATTTCATATGGTGATGGAGTCTTTCAAATGTCACTTATTTAGCTGATGGGGTTCAGCTGTTCATCCTTAGGTAGAGACAGTCACATGTTAGGATGATTGGGGGACGAGATGTTATTTCATTGTGTGACAAGGATGATCTGTCACTACACTGTGAAGGGAAATTGGGTGAGATCTCAGTTTTTAGGGTGAGCTGTCAGTTCTTGAGATGAGAGAGATGAGCATTCACTTGGTGAGAAGAATACTTTTTTACTACCAAAAATCTTTTTTTTCCCTATAGATAATTACCAGTGTTTTATTCATATTCTCAAAGTGACTTTGGCGGATACTCACAATATTTATTAACTCTGGTTGCTGGATGTCAGTTGAGCTCTGTTTCAGCTCACCTCATTAATAATAATTATCTCCTTCCCTGAGGAGAGCTACATGAGAAGGTAATATTGGAGATGAGAAGAGGAACTAAGATAGGTTTTTGCAGTCTGGATAACTGGCAAATAATGATCAACTTCACTTAGGAAGTACTTGTGTATTTTGAAGTATCAGTTAAATAACTAAAGGACTGCATACAGCTGTATACAGTAGTAATGCCACTTCACTATATATCAGCCTATAATGCTTCCATTGGTGGTGCACAGATAGAAAACTGGCATTTTGTTCCCATTACAGCACTTTTTCAGTTACACACAAAGATCACATTATTAAATTTGATGTGTTTCTGCAGTGAAAGTGTTTCAGGAGGACAGCCAAATAATGAAAAAGTGGACCTCACCTGAACTTTCAAGAAAAATATGTCTCTGTTACAGCTGATATAAATCTGCAGTTTGTCTACTTCCTGCTTTCATGGAAGCAGACATCTTGTTAACATCCTGTGTTTACCAATTAGCTGCTCTGCCATGGCAGAGGATATTCCTGAGCTGATACTGTTCCTGTAGTGGCCATTTAGTCAGTCTCGGAGTGCGTGCAGAGTGCAGCTGTCAGTACTGGCCAGCTCAGCATTATGATCAGCGTGCAGCAGCTGTATGGCTGCAAACTGCATCTCAGCAGTTCTCACTTCAGTCCTCCATCTGTTCCAGCCTATCAGGGTGTGTATGTGTGTGGAGAGGGCAGCAACTTCACCAGAAATAATGGGATGTCACACAGGCGCTTGAATCAAATTTACAGCATGGTTGGAGTGGAGCAGGACAGAGATGCCGGGGGGGGGGGGGGTGGAGAATATGCAGAAACCCCATTAGCTGCATTGCAACAAGATAAGAAGAAAAATATTGATGATGTCCTGATTTTAATAATATGTGTGTTGGGCTGACCATATTCACTAATACATGGGGGTGCTCATCATTGCCACTCTAATATATATATATATATATATATATATATATATATATATATATATATATATATATATGTATATATTATATATATATATATATATATATATATATATATATATATATATGTGTGTGTGTGTGTATTTGCATATATATTTTGAGTGTAAATATATATATATATATATATATATATATATTTATTTACACAGTGCCACAGGAGGTGTAAGTGGTGGCAGGGAAGTGGCAGGACTCTGGGTTTCTCAGTTTACTGGACAGCTCCATTTACATCACCCCAGTGGCATAGCTATGGAGCTAGGGGCCCCGATGTGAGTTTTACATGGGGCACCCCCAAGCGCTCTATATGTAACACTTGATACAGTGCAACAAAACTTGCCAGGTCATCTACAGTATTAGAGGTGCAAGAAGGGGATAGGGAACAGTTTGTTAATGGTTACTACTATTCAAAGCATCTATAGAAGTGATTATTACCACCACAAGACCAATACATAGCTAATACTTTGGTTGAGGAAGAGCCCCATAGGGCCCCGATGCAGTCGCTACCTCTGCAACCCCTATTGCTACTGCATCACCCGCAGAGCTCTGTAGAGAAAGATCCTACACTTGCCACAGTCAAAACAAATGATCCTGATCATTTCGGCCTGAAACTTTAGATTGGAGGCTGAAATGACCTTGATTCCGTTTCAGCTCTGAAAAATTCAAAGTTGAAAAGTAAGTATGTAATTCTGAACTCACACGACCCACCCCCCGGGCCACAAAAGGATTGTTCTACTTGTAAGCGGTCCTTGCATCAAAACAAGTTGGGGACCACTGAGTTCTAAAACACAAATATATACTGTATATACATGTACATGTGCATAACTCCACCCAGAATGTTAGGTCCATCTGCAAAAGAGAAGGGAGAGAAAACATGAAGTGGATTAAAATTATGTAATCTAAACAATTAGTATATGAGCTTTATGTCCCATCTGGCATTCAGGCCATCCAGTATCCGAGAGTCCCAAACAAAAATTACAGCATGCCTCACATAAGAGCATCGTTTGGTAAATAGTTCCATCCTGCAGAGGGTGAGTAACCTTTTCCAGGTGCTTAAATCGAATGGACTCCATATTGCCTCCTTCTACACTGAGGAAATGTTTGGAAATGTTAGATAAGCTCAGAAGTCCAATCAGGGCCCCTAAAGTGTTCCGTAACACAAGCATAAGGGTCTGATAGTGCAACCTGCATACTGCACGTAATACAGGAACATGCATATATAACATATTGGGTGCCTGGATCATATAATTACTCTAAGGCAGTGACTGTCATTGCTTGGATTGCATCATCCTGCTTCTCTACTGCAATAGAGAAGGCACAGACTGAATCTTTTTGAGGAAATTCCAGTCCATAATAATGGTGGCCTGTGGTATACTATTTTTTAGATGCTTTAAAACTTTTGTGTTTCACATCAACTAATACTGGCTGAATAGTGTACTGGTTAAGGGCTCTGTCTCTGGCACAGGGAACCAGGGTTGAACCGTGGCTATGCCTGTTCAGTAAGTCATCACCTATTCAGCAGGAGAGCTTGGGCAAGACTCCCTAACACTGCTACTGCCTATAGAGCACACCCTAGTGGCTGAAGCCGCATCGCTTTGAGTCCACCAGGAGAAAAGTGCAATATAATTGTTCTGTGTCTGTAATAAGAAAGCTTCTTCTACACTGACAGAAACAAGTGCCTGCAGGACTAGTAAAACATTTGAGGTTAGAGTGGGGCTTTAACTTACATCCACCTCCAGCCTAGAGGCAAAATAATAAACACCTCACTTGTAACACTTTACGAGTTATGCTTTGTGGATTAGCGCTTTTGAGATAATTGGTTCCCACGTCAGTAATTTACCTCACTAGGCAGCCATTTACCCCGCCAGCTGAAATTATGCAAGTGTTAACAACCTTTGCGAATTGACATTTGGAAAAGTGTTCAGTAAAATGAGACCATTTTAAAAAAATGTTTGATGGTATATTAATTTTGATTTTTCAGATATTTGACTTTAACACATGTATTATTGCTTTGTGAATTGAGCCCACGGTGCCGCTGATCGCTCACGGATTCAGTGCCTCTCGCTCTATTTAGCTCCAGGCCTTTTTGGTTATCACTTTGGCTTATACACGCTCATACAGTGGTCACCTGTCATGTGACATTAGTTACAAATAACACACCCCAGGCTTGCTTCCTACTATGTGATAAATCCTTTATGTAAATAAGGAATACACAAGGCTACTGAAATATACATGGACCAGACGGCTCAAAGTTCTGTCCTTCAGAAACCATTATGTCTGAGCATCATCACAACTCTTTCAACTTGAAGCAGAAAGAATCTATTTTGATTAGATTTTTGCGCTCATATAACTTGCTAATGAATCTACCCCGTCTTGCTAAAAACTGTCATAAACCCCAGTATTGCCTCCAATTACAACATCAAACATGTTTTCGGCTTTAATTAGACAGGAACCAGTGAATAAATTCTGAATCGGTTTTAGAGATAATATGCCAAGTATAATGGATGGGGTTTTTTTTGCAATTCTTGATGGGGCTTTCATATGAAAAGGCTTTTGAAAATATATTAAATGGGATGATACATTATTTCAATATGCTGAAAGCAAGCATTCAGAGAATTACAATGGTTAGATAGAAGCACAAGAGTAGTTGTCACCCCTGATATAAGAACACCAATTGGATACGCTTCTTTTCATCTGGCAGTTTGGATTTGAATATTGTAGATTTATATATCTCTGCTATCCAGTGATTTATTAAGAACATTGAGCCTTTCATGTGGATAACAGCCACAGCAAGGCTTGTAATCAGATGTGTTTGTGGATAAACAGAATACCCAGATAGCTTGGGGGTGAACCAGAACCTCTAGGAAAGTACAAGAGGCTACAAGAGCTACTAAAACGCAATGCTATCTCAGTATTCTGTAGTATTGGTCCAAGTGTTATCCCATAGAGCCATATCAATCCATACCATGCACTGATGACGACCAGGAAGCCCAAAACAGGCTGTGTGCTTGTGGGATTGATTTGGCACTGACATAATATAAGCTATTGGCTCACTATACACCAGCGTTTCTGGATGTTTACCTTGCTTTCAGGGGCAGGAAGTGATGATTTGCATATTCAGGAGTGGTGCATATTGGGAAGCTACAGTTGCTCACTTAAAGAGGAACTGTTGCCAAAATCTTAAAATTTAAAATACATACAAATAAGAAGTACAAATAAGAGTAAAAAGAGCCATAAATTACTTTTCTCCTATGTTGCTGTCTTTTACAGTAGGTAGTAGAAATCTGACATTACCGACAGGTTTTGGGTTAGTCTATCTCTTCATGGAAAATTCTCAGTATAGCCTTTAGACATTCCCTGAAAAAATATTTATACAAAGATGCTGGTCAGCCTCCCTGCTCACCACACACTTTTTTGGCAGTTGGAAGGAGCATCTGTCATTCACTAAGTGCTTTTAAAAATAAAGAACACCTTGAGAACTCCCATGAGAAGATGGCCTAGTCCAAAATCTGTTGGTATTGTCAGATTTCTACTACTTACTGTAAGTCACAGTAACATAGAAGAAAAGTAATTTATGGCTCATTTTACTCTGGAAGAAACATAGTTCTTATTTGTATATGTTTACATTTATTTTTAAAGAGACACTGAAGCGAAAAAAAAATATGATATAGTGAATTGGTTGTGTACTATGAATAATTACTAGAAGATTAGCAGCAAAGAAAATATTCCCATACTTTTATTTTCAGGTATATAGTGTTTTTTCTAACATTGCATCATTCTATAATATGTGCACATTACACAACACTCAGCATTCAAAATGAGTCTTTCAGAGCAGTCTGTGAAGTAATGACCTCTCCTCTAGCAGAGGAAAAGTAAATAGTCCAGGAACAGTTGAGATAATAAAAGTCAGATAACAGCCCTCTCCACGACTAACTTAGTCGGAGAGCTTAATGGCTTGTTTGCATAGAGATAACAACTGGAGTTTCTCAACTCTTCCTGTACTGGAAACAATTACACTGATGTATCTGATCTTAATGTTTTATTTCTTAGCTGTGCTACACATACAAATCATAATATCATCATTTTTTTTCCGCTTCAGTGTCTCTTTAAATGTAAAGATTTTCGTGACACAGGTCCTTTAAAGCTGAATTTTTGAAAATACCAGAAGGCAAAATTATATTAATTTTGTGTGTAATCAACTGTTCAGCCATAAGTTAGTTATAGCCCAACCAGAGGCCTCTTTTGATGCCAGTGCTGTCCAACTGGCGGCCCGCGGGCCACATCCGGCCCGCCAGGCCACCTGCTGCGGCCCGCTCGTCTCCCTGGGATGCAGGCATGGCTTGCGCTATGGGCGCCATGCCTGCTCCCTCTTATTGTGGCCTCTCCTATGTCCCCCCGCTGCCGCTGCCTCACAGATCAGACCTCACAGATCGCGGCGACTGAGGTAAACAGAGGGCGCATGGTACCCGCATGGAGTACGTCACATGCGGAAGTGAATCATTACTCACTTCCGCATGTGACGTTCTGCCGCGCGGGTGTCATGCGCGCGCTCTGCTTGCTTCAGTCGCCGCGATCTGTGAGGTCTGATCTGTGAGGCAGCAGCGGCATCGTCAGCGGGGACACCGGAGAGGCCAGCGGGGACACCGGAGAGGCCAGCGGGGACACCGGAGAGGCCCGCGGGGACAGAGAGGTAATGGGCTCGCTACTGGTGGGGGCACCTGTCACTAGCTGGGGCGGCTCCTGTCACTATCTAACTGGGGGGGCACCTGTCACTATCTAGCTAAGGGGGGCACCTGTCACTATCTAACTGGGGGGCTCCTGTCACTATCTAACTGGGGGGGGGCACCTGTCACTATCTAACTGGGGGGCTCCTGTCACTATCTAACTGGGGGGGGCACCTGTCACTATCTAACTGGGGGGGCACCTGTCACTACCTAACTGGGGGGGCACCTGTCACTATCTAAGTGGGGGGCACCTGTCACTATCTAAGTGGGGGGCACCTGTCACTATCTAGCTATAGGGGGCATCTGTCACTATCTAGCTGGGGGGGCACCTGTCACTATCTAAGTGGGGGGCACCTGTCACTAGCTGGGGGGGCTCCTGTCACTATCTAACGGGGGGGGGCACCTGTCACTATCTACCTGGGGGGCTCCTGTCACTATCTAACTGGGGGGGCACCTGTCACTATCTAACTGGGGGGGCACCTGTCACTATCTAACGGGGGGGGGACACCTGTCACTATCTAGCTGGGGGGGGGGGCACCTGTCACTATCTAAGTGGGGGGCACCTGTCACTATCTAAGTGGGGGGCACCTGTCACTATCTAACTAGGGGGGGCACCTGTCACTATCTAGCTGGGGGGGGGGCACCTGTCACTATCTAAGTGGGGGGCACCTGTCACTATCTAGCTGGGGGGGCACCTGTCACTATCTAACTGGGGGGCTCCTGTCACTATCTAACTGGGGGGGCACCTGTCACTATCTAACTGGGGGGGCACCTGTCACTATCTAAGTGGGGGGCACCTGTCACTATCTAAGTGGGGGGCAGCTGCCACTATCTAAGTGGGGGGCACCTGTCACTATCTAGATGGGGGGGGGGCTCCTGTCACTATCTAGCTGGGGGGGTGCTCCTGTCACTATCTAACCTGGGGGGGGGGACACCTGTCACTACCTCAACTGGGGGGAAACCTGTCACCTGGCATTTCAGCCCACACATCATCCCCAATCCGGCCCAAACAGCCGTTAATAGCAAAGGCCCCTTACATCCTAGCAACACCAAATTTGCAGGATATGTTAAAAAGATAGCAGGAAACAATATTTAAAGGACTTCCGAGGCCACAAATGTGAAAAAAGTTAAATACCTTTTCATAATCCAGATCCATGGAGGACGCCCTCCCGTTCATTCCCCCATGGCTCCCGCAGTAATACCGGCCCCGGTCGGGTCCCGACTCCCGACCCCTCCGAACAGGTCGGGTTCCCATTCCCCACTCAATATGGCCGCCACAGATTGCCGCGGCTGCGCAGTCCGCACAGACGCGATTGCACCTGCACAGCTCTAGGGCCTCCTCCTGCCGCGTCATCAATATGCGTGCATACATCGGACGCATCGGAAGGAGGACCAAGAGCTGCGCAGCCGCAATCGCATCTATGCGGAGTGCACAGCCGCGGCAATCTGTGGCGGCCATATTGAGGGGGGAATGAGAACCCGACCCGTTTGGAGGGGTCGGGACCCGACCGGGGCCGGTATTACTGCGGGTGCCATGGCGGAATGAACGTGGGGGCGCAGATGGCGTCCTCCATGGATCTGGATGATGAAATGGTATTTAACTTTTTTCATACTTGTGGCCTCGTTAAGTCCTTTAAAAAAAAAAAAAAAAAAAAATATATATATATATATATATATATATATATATATGTGTATATATATATATATATATATATATATATATATATATTTATTATTTTTATGTGCTGAGTGTGGGAAATAAATGAAAAAAAAAAATGACGTGGGGTCCCCCCTCCCGAGCCTCTGTAACCCCTTGTCCCCCATGCAAGCTGGGATAGCCAGAATGCGGAGCCCCGGCCGACTGGGGCTTCGCACCCTGAGCTATACCATCCCGCATGGTCCATGGTATGGGGGGCTCCGGGGGGGGGGGGGGGGGGTGAGCCTTCCCCTCCCCCCCCCCCCCGGAGCCCTTGTCCAATCCATGGACAAGGGGCTCTTCCCCACCTCCGGTGCCCCAGGAGGAGGTGGGGGTGACGACTCCCTGGGGGGGTTCATGGTGGCATCTGGGAGTCCCCTTTAAGAAGGGGACCCCAGATCCCCACCCCCTCCCAGGAGAAATGAGTATAGAGGTACAAAGTACCCCTTACCCATTTCCACAAAGGGTTAAATGAAATAAAAACACAACCACGAAAAAAGTCCTTTAATTTTCTTAATTAACCAGAAATACTTACCTTTACCTTTAATTAAAATTTCCCACGGCAATATCCTCGTAAATGATCCAACGAACTGTATCCTCTTATGTTGCGATCTTCTATTAAGTTGATTGAAGATCTCCGAAGCCCCCCACCCACATAGCAGAGAATGCATCCAAAAGTCCTTTTGGACGCATAGCTGCTAGCTCCCGCTGTCTCTCCTCACCTGCCTGCCTGCACCATGGGTGCACTGAGTGCCAGCCTAGGTGGGGGTTGACAGGTGCAGGAAGGTGGGGAGAGACAGCAGCGGGAGCCAGCAGCTTCACGTCCTTCCGAGGACGCATTCTCTGCTATACTAACGGCTCCTGAATGAGCCGGATCTTTTTAATGAATCGGTTCTTTTTTTTATGAATCGACTTTTTTTTTTTTTACTTTAAAATCGATTTTCTCAAAAACTATAAGGTCTTTTTGAAAAATGTTTTTTTCCTCTTGTTCCCACTGTTCTTCTTAACATTCCCAGTAATGTTGGTGTTGCTAGCTTTTAAAGGGGCTTTGCAATTAACCATTAAAGTCGGCGGGGTATATTTTCCCACGGTCAGAAGGAGAATTTACATTGAAACTTTAAAATTGATTTTCTCAAAAACTATAAGGTCTTTTTGAATTTTTTTTCCTCTTATTCCCACTGTTCTCCTTAACATTTTCTGCAAGTTTGGTGTTTCTAGCTTTCAAAGCGGCTTTGCTATTAACTGCTAAAGTCGGCGGGCGCTTAATTTTCCCACGGTCAGAAGGAGTTACTTTAAAATTGATTTTCTCAAAAACTATAAGGTATTTTTGAAAAAAAAATTCCCCTCTTGTAGTCACTGAAAGATCTCAGGTGTTAGACACCTTGAAACATCTTTTCCATCACTTTTCTGGCCAGCAGAAATGTTTCTAGTTTTCAAAGTTCGCCTCCCCATTGAAGTCTATTGCGGTTTGCGGAAGTTCCTGCGAACCGAACCTTCCGCGGCAGTTTGCGAACAGGGTTCGCGAACCTTAAATCGGAGGTTCGGCCCATCTCTAGTGTGATGAAGAAAGCTGTTAGTGTGCTAAAAAAGTATAACTAAGGCTGAATTCACACTACGCTGGAGTGGCACTGTTTTTATACTGACAGATGTGCAGTATCACTGGCAAGGTCCATTGAAAAGTCCAACAATACTTCAGAGCGGATGAATGCCATCCATGTGAGGAATGGTATCGGAATCCATCTTCAAGAAAATGTGGCAGTCGGATTTTTCCATAGTAGACAGCAACTGGCCCAAACTGAACAGGTCAATGTGAACTGGCACAAATTAAATAATTGTAACCCTTGATCAATCATTTTTGAATCTGTTGTCCTTGCATCCAAACCTGGCACAGCGGATATAGTGCGAACTGAGCTAAAACACATTTACATTTTAACAGCTCCATGAGGGCTAGTTCACACTGGGCGCTTTTATAGCAATTTCGGATCGCTGACAATCAGGCAAATCACTGGAAAAGCGCTACAGCAATGTATTTCAATGGAGCTGTTCTCATTTAAGCGATTTGAGATTTTAGGAATCGCAAACGCGTTTTTGAAGCGATAGCGTTTCCATTATAAGTATATAATCGCTTCAAAATCGCTTTTTCTTTTTTAGGTGCAGCGATTTTTGAGTGCTTTTCTCATAATTTTTCAATTAAAAACTACTACCCACCAATCACTGGCTGATCGCTACACTCTGAAATCGCTCAAAAATCGCTTTTGTACTGGACACAAAATCAACCCGAAAGCGCTAGAAAAGCATTAGAAAATCGATATAAAAAAATTTCACAAAATCGCTAGGCGATTCCGCTTGCGTTTAGCGATTGCCAGTGTGAACCAGCCCTGACATATGCAGCCTCCTGGTTTGGTACCTCTCCATATGCAAACAATCAAATGTATACTCATTACATGTACCCCTATTATACTCTCCATAACACTTCCCCTCCTTCTCTGCCTTTGCACATAGAGAACATGTTAGAGGGAGCATGCTGGACAAATTAGGTACCTAATCTTAAAAAATCTTGCTCTTCTGCTCTATCCAATGATATACTAAAGCTTAAGCCGCATCTACACGCGTAGATGCGGCGCCGATGTTCCTTATCAATCGAGCCGGTGATGCGGCTCGATTGATAAGATCTGACAGAACGGATCTCCTCACCGCCGATTTCCTGCTCGTTCCCCGCGAGGGGACAATGGCAGGGAATCGAGCGGAAGATAAGCGGTGCGGCGCGGGGACGAGAGAGTATCGAATCTGACACACGCGCGGCGAGCGGGGACGCGGAAGAGGCGATCTGGCGGCTAATCGAGCCGCCGGATCGCCGCCTCATCTACATGTGTAGATGAGGCTTAATGCACACAGACTTTTATTCTCTTCACTTCAACTCAGCATCAGTAGTATAGCTGGGGCATCAGGATGGTGGGCCACAGATCACAAACATGTGTAGAAAAAACCTCCTTGCAGAAACAGCAGTAACATTTTGACACTTTGCCTACTTGGGTGTCAGATACCTGTATATCTAAAACTGCCTAATGTCCGACTCTCCTCAGGCACGTACACAGATGCAACTTTTCCGCCTGAGCCAAACTATCGCCTAAGCTTGGTCTTTTGGGCAATAGTCAGGCGTGTGTACACGTGATAAACGACTAGACGAGTGACTGATAATATACGGTTTGCCCAATCCAACCGGCTGATCAACTCTCACGACTGTGGGACTGATATTGTGCAGTCCGTCATTCCACTTGCATGTGCAGTATGGGCAGTTTGGTCGTTCAGTTGGGTGGTGCATGGAAAATACAAGTCGTGCAATCGCTTGGTCGCTTGGTCGTGCAGTTGGTCATGTTGTTGGGTTGGACACGTGCTTTTGCCATACGTGCGTACGAGCCTTTACAGTTATCCTGATGCCTGCTGATTTACCATTTAACAATTAGACCCACAGCCCACTTGAATCTTACTAGATTCATCTGAAATAATAATAAAAAAACCGGTGTTGGGTGGATTTGACAAATCTAAATATTTATGTTTGTAAAAGAAAATTGTACTGTCAAGGGTATAACTGTAAACTCATAAAACAGAAAATAGAAACCCAATCCAATAGTTCATGTCAGTGCAGTATGGTGCAACAAAGACACCATGGGGTTATGCACTAAACAGCATTAAGTAGAATCACATGCATAATGTCTTACTGCATGATGAGTAGTACGTAATCCATTCCATATAATGTATTGCATTCCGCTCTACTCCTCGTGTGGTAAAACTTTACGCATGTTATTCTGTCTTTTAAATGTCCCTCTTTCTTATTTCAAAAAATTGAGGTATTGCCGGGTAGTTTACTGGTTAAGGGCTCTGAGTCCGACACAGGTGACCTGGGTGAGACCTTGCTACTGCATGTAGAGCATCCTAGTGGCTGCAGCTCTGGTGCTTTGAGTCCACCTGGAGAAAAGCGAAATATAAATGTTATTTGTCTTGTCTATGAAAGTCGACAATGTAGCAATACACACACACCATTCTGTGTAACTGTTATATACCAAAGGTAGGTCTGCTCTGTTAAACATAAACTATATTTTTGTTTGCTTGCAGTTAACTATTCCAGCAGTTTCAGCCCATTCAGAGATGGGCGTTACTCTGAGAGACGTTTGCGGTCATCTTCGGAGGGTACAGCAGGGGGCGGCAGAATGGCTTTTAAACCAAAGGAGCAACATTCAGAAGAACTGGCTCACTTTAGGAAACAGAGAACAATTTCAACCTCCTCTAAAATGAGCAGCATGGTAAGTGGATGTGTGTTTAATATATTTGTATATACAGTATATAGGGAGCCCCAGGTAAGTAAACATAGTTTTTTGATTTGCCTTATATGTCCTTTAAGTGTTATACTAAGTCTGCTATTGCAGTTCTCACCTGGAAAATGGCAGTTGCCTATCAGTCTGTGTCACCTTTCACTGCGAAAAAATAGGCAGTAGATGTCAGTCACCTTATCTACACACTTGTTTTATAAGAGTGACCCACAAATGTTTGAACTCGCGATCAATACGATAGCCAGGCAGCTAACATTTTCAGAAAGAGAGGTCAGCCATTGTAGCCTCAGCATGATTTTCTGCAAATAATTTCTTTCAGAGGACAGAAAAAGAATTGTTGTTCTTGACAATACATTTTATTTACCTATTTTATATTTTCAGAAGCAACATCTTGAGAACGCTTAATTTTCTTTCTCAGTAAATAAATGACCCCACATTTATATACATAGGCAGGTGCAGTGAAAAAGCACTCATTAAACAAAGTACAGAACAATGGGGTCATGTTGATGAGAGACCCTACTGGCACTTTTCAGCTGTTATGTGCCAACTGTAAGGACAGGCTCACACTTGTATGCATGGAAAACAGGCACGTATTTCTGTGCATGTTTTTTCCCCACACCAATGTGTAAAATGTTTACGTTTTTCCACAGCAGCCAATTTAATAAATACATAAGAAACATGCGGTATTGGAAAAGGTGTAACAAACTTCAAGCTTGTTTCCTGCATGTGAAAATTTACGTTCGATGTGAAACATTGAGTTACATGAGCACATTGAGTTAAGGGGTCCATAAACTGGTCGATTTCAGCCATCGATCGATCGATTCTATTAAATTGATCGATCAGAAATCGATTCTTTCAAATCAGTAAATCGATCGATTTGCAGCTGATTTCGATCAATCTAGGAAATCTGTTCCTAGTGTGTGGCACACATCAGATAGATTCCTGTCAGATTCGACTTGACAGGCATCTGACAGAAATCTATCTGATAGTCGAACCTGCCGCAAATCTATAAGTGTATGGCCACCTTTACACAGAAAAACGCTAGTGAATGTGGATGGTGTGCACCCTCTGCTTCAGGGGAGGGATTGCATGATGCAAAAAAAATATTTTAATTCTGGCACATTAATCTCTTGTCTCTATTGAGGCTGCACTGTAGTGTGCTGAACCTTTGCCATAAGAATACCTGTTCTGTTTGCTAGTAAAATGAAATTGGTGTATGTGTGCTGCTGTAGCGATGTCCCACCTCACTAACATAAGAAATGCTTATATTCATTCCAAACTACTAAACTCCTAGTAAGGCAGTGGATACCTGAAGGCAAAAGAAACCAAAATTATTTAACAGTACCCCCTAAAAACACTTTTTTTAAAGTGTACCTGAGGGGATGTGTCATATTAAGATAAACATAAGTATGTACAGTACAATAAACAGGTTTTTTTTTTTTTTAGTTTGCTGCCTGAAAGAGTTAATTTTCTGTCATGCAAGTGACAGCTTTTGTCTTGTTGGTACCTTTTCGGGAATATAGTAAAACCTCACTGATAAGTACATTTCAACCATAAAAGTTTTCCTGGCAGAATACAACTTCTAAAGGCCGGTAAGAGATAGAAAAAGGTCAATAGTTCATGTATTTTAACTCTGGGACACCAAATAGGCTGCCATTGAGGAAAGACAATAAAACTTTCAATCTACTTTGGAAATGTTTATTAAAAATGAAACTATGGGATATTATTTTTAGGAGTAAGAAGATAAATACAATTGTTTATCTCATCAGTTTATTTTCACCTTGAGTACACTTTAATGCTTTAATATAATGCTGGATTCACACCTTGCGCGTTGCTTAAAGCACACATTATAATGTGTGAACTAAAATGGACACTTCTTTATACCATACAAGATAATGCAAAGCCTGCATGCAGTGAGTTAATATAACATTATCCATTACAACGTAGAAGGGTCAGCATGCCCATGGAATTGTATAAGCAGTAAGCTGACTTATGCAACACAAAGGACGTAGTGTGAATGGAGCCTAACATTTGAATTAACCAGTACACTGGGCCTGATCCAATTCACTTTTTCTCCAAGTTTTCTCCTTGGTGATATTTTCACATCTTATCAATGATATGCTTTTTGAGCCACCAACCAGGAAGAGAATACTCTGAATAATTTTGACAGTACTCTTTCAACTACTTTTTCTTTTGCAGAGTGCTGAAAAGTTATTTAAACAGAAGATGAAAAATTATTTCCTGGCATTATTTTTTCACCTACTTTTTGGTAATTTTTCAATTGCAGAGTGCTGAAAAGTTAAAACGGAATATAAACAAGCATTTCATGTTTGCTTTAAAACATTATTTACAGCATATTATATGCAACCAGCATTTTTTTTATTACTAGACCAGCATTTGAAGGATTATACACAGAGCTTGAAAGTTCAGTGCAGTGAAAGAGGCATCTGAACTTTAGAGAATGTTATCTTGTGTTTACTTAAATGTATCAAGTGAGGAATGTGACACATTCTCTGACTGTGCAGGAGCTGCTGGAGACAGAGAGACACTGAAAGCATGACTGCCTGCAATATAGCAATGAATAAAACCAGTTATTAATAAAATGCAAAGTCCGCTCACAAAACAAAAAAACTGTACTTTCAGGAACCTATAATTTCAAAATAAATAATAATACTTATGCAAAAATGCAAATATGATAACCGTATGGCATATAAAAAGTAGGAAAACATGTTTTTGTTGAATATTATGTCAGGGTTTTAGACCTCTTTAATTTAAGCAGAAGATGAAAATGATCTCCTAAGTGGAAACTTAGGTGAAAAAGTAAATTGGGTAAGGCCAATGTATCAAATCTTGGGAGGTGGGAAACACTGCAAAATGGTGGTACTTTAGAACCTAATATGGATTTCAATTCCTTTCCTTAGGCTTTTAACTCTATTACTTAAACACAAGTTAAAGTCTTTCTTTGCCACATAAACAAGCTTTCCTATCTTTGAAAAATGTGTTTAAGGGATGACTACCATGAATTTATGTGCTTGTCAGCATCTGTGCTTCAATGTCTGCCTGATTAAGCTCAGTGTTGGCAGCCTTGTCTAAATCAGCCCCAGTGATTTGGATCAACTTCAGTCCTTCTTATTTAAAAATGAGAACCAAGCAATTAGTGCTTATAAGAAAAAGAGAATAAAATGTGTTTTGTACCTGTCATGGGAAATACATTTCCTAACTGAAAGGGCTGTTTTTAAGTAACAACAGTTGAAATTATATCTAATTTAATTTATTTACAGTAAAAATATTGGCCTAGCAAGAAAAACAAGGGTCAGGGAATGATGTTGTAGCCTGCTGTAGCTTCACCCACCTCATGATGATAAGGAGGACCTGCCATCTTCTGGTTTTTGGGTGTCAGGCAAGTCCACAAAACAGGAAAGTACTTTGAATGCTAGCGGGTTCTTATTTTGTGACTGTTTTTGCTGCGAGCTGCAGGGATTACTAGAACAGCAAGAGAAGACTTCTGTTGCCCAACCCTTCTGCTAATACTCATCTTTGCGGTTTATGACACTAAGATTTGTTATCTAAGGAGTGAGGCTGCACAATGATGTTGGACTGGGAGCAGCAGAGCAGCCACACAATCTCCTTTAATGATTTAACCTCCTTGCCGGTCTAAAAAATCCGGCAAGGAGGCAGCGCCGCACTTTTTTTTAATTTTTTTAATTTTTTAAATCATGTAGCGAGCCCAGGGCTCGCTACATGATAGCCACTGAGCGCCGGCATCCCCCCACCCACTCCGATCGCCTTCGGCGATCAGAGTATGCAGGAAATCCCGTTGAGAATGGGATTTCCTGCAGGGCTTCCCCGGTCGCCATGGCGACGGGGCGGGATGACGTCACCAACGTCATGGACGTCGGGACGTCATAGGGAATCCCGATCCGGCCCTCAGCGCTGCCTGGCACTGATTGGCCAGGCAGCACAGGGCTCTGGGGCGGGGGGGAGCAACTCGGGGCGGCAGATCGGCGGCGAGCGGCGGCGATCGGAAGTTACAAGCAGCTAGCAAAGTGCTAGCTGCTTGTAACAAAATAAAAATTATGCAAATTGGCCCAGCGGGGCCTGAGATATCCTCCTGAGCAGGTTACCCCGAGCTGAGCTCGGGATAACCGGCAAAGAGGTTAAAGTGAATACAATACCTCACAAAAGTGAGTTCACTTTTTTATAAATATTTTATTACATCTATTCATGGGACAACACTGAAGATATGACACTGTTACAATGTAAAATAGACAATGTACAGCTTCTATAGGAGTGTAAATTTGTTGTCTCATCAAAATAACTGTCTTTTCTCTGGCAACAAAAGTGAGTAGACTCCTAAGTGAAGAATGTCAAAATTCTGCCCAATTGCGCATTTTACCTCCCTGGGGTCATGCTACCTGTATGAGACACTGTATGTTTTTGTGGTTTTGTTGAAAGATTTCACAATATTGAGCAAGATTATCCAGCAGCAAACCTGTTGTTATTATTATTATTCTACTTTTGATATAAACCCTGTTTAGCCTAAACGTTAAGATAACCTGTCTAGTATGTTGTAGGACTCTCTTCTGCTGGCAAATCAGCTGCAATATTTTATGACAGGTGCTCCCCAAAATGACTGAAGGGGTCTAGTGGCAACTGTTAGTTGGAAAATGCGGCTTTCAGAAATCTGACTTGTTGATTTCAGCATATGCCACAGAGATTCAATCAGATTATAGTGGGCTCACGTGGCCACGATTGCCGCTTGCATTGCTGGACAAGAGTCTTGGGTGCCAACGACCCACCAGTTTTCCCTCTTTGAACCACTTTTGGTAGGCACTAACCACTGAATCCACCAAGGGTGGATATCTTAATTTGTAGAGATGTACAGAGGCGCCTTTTTTTAAAGCTGTCCAGAGAAGGAGCATCTCATACTGATTGTGGAAGTGAGTTCCATAGAGTAGGGGCTGCATAGGAAAAGGCCCGGGCACCAAATGTTAAGTGTATCCTGGGAATAACCAGCTTCATCTTTTTGCCAGAGCGGAGGGTGCGTGGAGGGGCATAAAGTTCCAATAGATCCGCTATGTATTTGGGTCCCATGTGGTTTAGAGCCTCGAATGTCAGCAGGCAGATCTTAAAATTGATTCTCCATTTTACTGGCAACCAGTGAAGAGTTTGCAGTACTGGGGTGAGGTGTGAGCTGCGGGGGGTATTGGCTAGGAGTCTGGCTGCAACATTCTGTACTAGCTGTAAGGGGCGCAGAACCTTATCTGTAGATCTGATGAACAGGGCGTTGCAGTAGTCTAGGCGGGAGGATACAAATGCATGAACCAGGGCAGGTACGTCTTCAGCTGGGATAAGGTGTTTGATTTTCGCTATATTTCTTAGATGGAAGAAGGAAGACTTGACGACAGCTGACACCTGCTGTCTGAGTTTTAGATTTCCATCCAGGATCACCCCAAGGTTTCGCACAGAGTCTTTATACTATACAGTATCTCCCCCAATTGCTAGTTTGAGGTGGTGAGCGTTTTGAACTTTATCCATCATGTGTGGACCACCTACCACCAACATTCTGTTTTTCAGAGTTCAGCCTCAACCAGTTGGTGTTCATCCAATTTTGTAAATCCACTAGACACGCATTTATGGATGCTGATGGGTCTTGGGTGCCAGGCTTGAAGGACATATATAGTTGTGTGTCATCTGTATAACAATGGTATCTTAGGCCATAGTTCTGGATTATTTTGCCCAGTGGTAGCATGTAGACTGCAAAGAGTAACAGTGA
This sequence comes from Hyperolius riggenbachi, assembly GCF_040937935.1. Lineage (NCBI taxonomy): Eukaryota > Metazoa > Chordata > Amphibia > Anura > Hyperoliidae > Hyperolius > Hyperolius riggenbachi. The sequence continues at coordinate 251,467,821 of NC_090646.1, read as the reverse complement.
TAGTACAGAACCCTGTGGAACTCCATAGGCAAGTGGCACTGGATTAGAGTAGTGTGTGCCCAGACATACTTGCTGTGTCCATAATGCTGGATTCACACCTTGCACGTTGCTTAACGCACACATTATAATGTGTGAACTAAAATGGACACTTCTTTATACCATATAAGATAATTCAAAGCCTGCATGCAGTGAGTTAATATAACATTATCCATTACAACGGAGAAGGGTCAGCATATCTATGGAATTGTATAAGCAGTGAGCTGACTTATGCAACACAAAGGACGTAGTGTGAAAGGAGCCTAACATTTGAATTAACTAGTACACTGGGCCTGATCCAATTCACTTTTTCTCCAAGTTTTCTCCTTGGTGATATTTTCACATTTTATCAGTGATATGCTTTTTAAGCCACCAACCAGGAAGAAAATACTCTGAATAATTTTGACAGTACTGAAAAGTTACGTAAACAGAAGATGAAAAATTATTTCCTGGCATTATTTTTTCACCTACTTTTTGGTAATTTTTAAATTGCAGAATGCTGAAAAGTTAAAGCGGAATATAACCCAGCATTTCATGTTTGCTTTAAAACATTATTTACAGCATATTGTATGCAACCAGCATTTTTTTTTACTAGACCAGCATTTGAAGTGTTACACACTAGAGCTTGAAAGTGGAAAAGTGAAAGTGGTGGACCGGAAGGATAAAATTCACTAAAAACGTTTAAAACGTTTGGGGAGGCTGTGGTGGACCAGCCTACCCAACACAGACACAAAACTGTTGATTTCAGTAGAAAAGCATTTATCCACATACTCCAAGAACAATTGGCAACACGTTTCGCAGGCACAATCCCGCTTCTTCAGGCAATAAACAGGAGTATCACACTAGAAATGACAGAGATGAAAAGCACAAATCAGAAATCTGTGTGTGGCGTAGTTGTATTACATAAGTGTGGTATTAAAGAAAGTGACAGTACGTAAGGGAATTTTGTTCTATGTTTATGTGCAAATGATTTATGTGATAAGCGATAAGTCATAATGTATAGGCTAGGCTTCACAGTCTAGCGTCTCTTCCCTACTACAGTCCAGGGCCAACTTTTGTGGGGATACCAGTTATCTAACCACTATGTTATTGGGACATGGTAGAAACTGGAGTTCTAATGGAAACCCTAAAAAATATATAAATGGGTGATAGATAAAAAGAGCATAAAGGCAGCATACAGTTACTGTCCTGGTGGAGATTGCTAAGACTGGGGACTCAGTCTTAGCAAGAAGTCTTAAATCAGGATGATACCATCCTGATTCTGAAATGGTATCATCCTGATTCAAAACTTCTTGCTTTTACTGATGGCTAACACGGCACAATATTCTACTGCTAGTTTTAATAAGGTGAGAGTATTAAGAAGTGATGAAAGAAAAATTCTCCTCATAAGCAAAATTAGCTTCAGCCAGCAGTTGAGACGAGGGAATAATGCAATAATTACAACTGCTGCTTATCTGAGGGAACAGCTGCTAGAACATTTGATCTGCTATTACTAACTTCTTCCTGAGTAGGGCTTAATAGCACGTTAGGAGAATATTTTGCTTATCGCCACTCCCCATTTTGCCATGGTGCTGCCCAGACTTGCACAAGGGCCTGAAAAGCTAAAGCACATCCATGGGCAAATAAGTATGTTTTTCTCCCTCTAACTCCGTGCTAAGTGAAATTATACGTCTGTATAATTAATTGGCCTGCTAGAATGAAAACATTTTGGGACACAGCTTGCATATTTCCCAACTGAATAGCATATTAACCTTCATTCTTCAGCCAAACATTTCAACTGTTATACCTCTCTATATAGAGAGTCCATTCGAATTTGCAGAATGTGTGCTGGTATTAAGAAAATAACGTCATTTGGCAGCATGATTTGGCAAAGTGCTTTTGCGGACTAATATAAGCCGTGCAGAGCCTGGCTGAGGCCTGTGGCAAATTGGATGTTCAGCCATTTGTGTAAATAATTATCTGTGTTTACCAGTCTCTTACAGCGCAGATGCCGGCTGTCGTGTTCAAACTACAGGTCACTGTTTTTCTTAGGAATGTTTGTCATACGAATTGAACATTTTATTGACATTGCTGAAAGTTTAAAACAAATATATATCATGTACATCACAATTTAATATGCACATTCTTATGATTATTTGCTAATTCTTTTTAACTGCAGCATCATAAAACTGTATAAGACTAAACATGCAGATCTGCGCTAATCCAACTATGAGCCTTGCATCTCGCGGATTTAATAGCTGACAAAATTGAATATTGATGTGACAGTTTGCAGTTTAGTATAACATTTTGCAGAGAGCAGATCAGCATTATTCTAATAGTTATACAGATTCTATTTGATTTAGAGGTTTGCTAACTGCAATATGTCTGCTTAATGTTTCTTTTAGGGGCCAATGCACACTGCCTGCTGTACACTGCTCCACACCACATCCTCAGTGTCACTGGCTGGGTATCCCTTTCCAGTAAATAGCACCTTTCACGCTGATTACAATGCAGTGCCATAAAAAGAATGTGTCTTGCCGCATATTGATATGTAGGACAACAGTCTCTCATCCAGCCAGCAGTGTCACTGAGCTGTGTGCATAGCTCAGTACTTCTGCTAGCATAACCTGACCATAACACGATTTGCACTTTATACTCTCTGTCTGCACTAGTAAGAAGGTTTTCAGCTCTCTGTACTTGCCTGATTTCTTCTCAAATAAACAGAGTGGGGAAAAGGAGATAGTGTGTGCATTCTAAGGCTGGCTGTGAGAAGTACACATTTTTGGCATAACTGTGGTTTAGCTTCTATAGTATCTAAATGAGTGCTGTGTTTTATTAGTGGGTGTAGCATACTGCACGGTGGTACTGCATTCTGAAAAGAATTCACAATTGTAATGAGACATCCTGGCCAGGGCCGGTTCTTTCATGAAGCAAGGTGAAACACTTGCATCAGGCGCAGAGATTACAGTGTTTGTACTGTGTGTTTACACTTACAACATACAATCAGAGTGGGAGGAGAAGTGAGAGGAGAGTGAGTGTGTTGATGAGGTCATCATCGGGGAAAAGCAGCTTGTTGTGCTGTGTGAGGAATCTGACCAGGAGTAAGGAGGGGGTGTAGACAGGAGAGCAGCAGTGTTTCATTTGACTTGCACAGCAGAAGGGAGGAGGTGGCACTGCTATCCTGACTGTTGAGGAATGAGGGTGAGCAGTCTGTTTGTCACAGAGTCACAGCCAGCCTGCCTGTTATTGTGTTGAGCTGCAGATGTCATGTCTCAAGTTGTTGCATATTTCTCCCTTCCCTTGCTGATGGAGAACATTAAATGAAGCAGAGTAAATGTTGGGTGCTGCGCAATCATTCCAAATGGGGGGGTGGACCATAACGGAACAGACAAGAACGGATGTGAACAGATCCAATGTTAACCAAAGTATCCGTTCAAAATAGTCCATTGAAGTGTATCAGTTCGGTCCGTTCCGCTGTGTGGTCCACAAAATGTGGGTTTGCAGCAATTTTTCGACATTGATCACGTGCGAACGGAACAAAGGGTCACGGATAGAAAAGTGACTGATCCCTGCCATGGATCAGTTTTTACACGGATCATTTTTCCATCAGTGCCAGTGTGAACTGGGCCTTAGATATTTAGAAATACACTGTAGGTTTCCTTTAATAGTGGTGAATAGTGACTATATGTTGTACGTGTTTTTGCGTTTTCTTATTCACAAAATTGGCTGTACAGAATGTAAAATCTACTAATTTTTCTATGAATATTTTCTACTAATAGTTCACATATACTGTATGTATCAATAGCGGCATAGCAAGCCCTGTGGCTCAGCTGTAAGGCAGTACCAATGTCAAGTGAAAAATGTAGTGCAGCATATAGGAAAGTCACAGCTCTAACAATGTTTAAAGAGTATTTCTGGTCATTGGTCAATGAAATAGGACAGTATGGCTTACCATGTGGCCAAGCTGAAATCTAACAAACATTGCTTCCTTATTTAGGAAAACATGATCCTCTGGTTCCTGCTTCAGTGTCCTCTTTCCAACTTTTAGTCAGTCTGGAACGTTTAATAAACAGCAGTAAAATGAACATTGCCATTTATGTAAGCTGCATAACGGGGTGTTGTGCAAATAGTACAATTTCCATACACAACAGGTTGCTTGTGTAACACGTTTACGTGATTTGCATTGCTCCTTACAAAAAGAGCAGAATCCGAGTCGTGCAGTACTAGCTTCACTGCTAAAGGTTATTTCTTGTCTAAACAAGTTTAACTCCCTCATATCTCCTTTACCTGAGATAGGGTCTTTGAAGTTAAGACTGGTACGGATGCTAAAGTGTTTTTGGCTGACTCTGATGAGGCACATATGTGAGTACAGCCACCGGGATGTGCCGCGAGAAAGATCCAGATCGCAATGGCTGAACACATTCTTCTCATCCTTACCCCTCCTGATGGGTGTTGCACCGTCCCCCCCCCCCCCCGTCCCCCCCTTCCTAGGAAAAGAACATGTCACAAGGCTGCCTGCTATGGTATGGAGAGGGGAGAAAGGACTGTATGGCACTCAGCTATAGGGATTGAGTCTCGATTTATGTAGGTGACAGTCACATGTACACACCTTTACAAAAAATACATAAAACAGCAGTCACTAGGGAGATGGAAAGGGGAAAGAGTACTTTCACACAGTGTGAACACTTCTAAAGTCATACTCTAGTGAAAATGGTTTTGGGGCACAAAAATATGATTTTGCTTTTTTTATATCCATATGGTATTTACTTTATGCAGTGGAGGAGTGATGCAGAGGTAGAGGAATGTGGATATACTTTAAAGTCTTATTATGTATTATCCATAGCTGTTGTCAGCATTTTCATCTCATTCATTACTCCGGTGGCAGCAATGTGTAAGCTGACTCACACTAGGGAATAGTCTGTGGCAGAGCTATGACCACAGCAAATACACATGTCACTCAGGGATCAATCATCCCTCCTTAAAGGCAAACCTGAAGTTAAAATAAACTTATGAGATATTGAAATGTATGTGTAGTACAACTAAAAAATAGAACATTGGTAGCAAAGATATGAGTCTCGCATTATTTCCAGTACAGGAAGAGTTAAGAAACTTCAGTTGTTATCTATGCAAAAGTGCTTCCCTGAGCTATTCGACACACTGGGTCAAATACAGTCCTGTTTTCTGAAGCACTTAAACATCCAAGAAACATCGAGAGGCGGCTTGTGAGAAGGTGTTACTGCATGGAAGTTAAAAGGGTCATTATTTCTGCTTTGTTTTATAGCTTAAAAGACAGAGTGTGCTTTTAAAACTGCAACTGTGACAGTATAATGCAATGTTTTTTTAAAAAAAGCTATATAACTGAAAATAAAAATGAGACTTTTTTCTTTGCTACTAATGTTCTATTTATTATCTGTACTACACATACAATTTCGTTGTTTGGGCTGTGGGGGAGGAGTACAAGATTCCAAACAGGCACCTTGAGCATTTTTCTGGAAGTGCTGATTGTTTTGCCACAACAATGTTTAGACTTTAAAAATAGTTTGAAAAGTTTTCTGTCGAGAAGAATTTTATTTTCGTATGTTGCTAAAGAACTGAGAAAATAAACCCAAAATAATTTGGGCGTGTGTATAAAAAACATTTGTATTTGAAGGGAAATAATGGAAAACATCCTCCCACATCTTGGCAAGTATTCTCGCTGCACCAGAGCCGCTATTCCTTGCTTCTTAATAAGCCAAGGAGATCTCTGGCAGTTTGTTATTTATAGCTGTCATTCATATTCATTAATGTTTGACTGCCACTTACAGACTTTTCATTCAGTAATAGCAGCCACTTAGTGACCTCAGTGTGAATTTACATACATGGCTGGCCCGAGGCAGAGAATGGCCTAACATCACCCTCAAGCTACTAATAAATATTTGAAGAAAGAAGCTTGCTTATTGCCCCTGGAGTATACATTCAGGCATGTTAGCTGAAGGTGTAGACAAGTGATATGTTTATAGAAGGCAATCAATATGCAAGTAGCTCTCTATTATTGATTTGTCACTCCGGAGACTGCAGACCATTTCTTGTTGGGGAAAGGGCTTTGTTCCATTGAAAGATGAATTCTAAAGAGTGTTTATACCAACCGATACTTGCTCATGAATTTACTGTTTGCTATTCCAAGCATTAAAGAAGTGCAAGGTAAACAGCTGGATGTGTGTGTGTGTGTGTGTGTGTGTGTGTGTGTGTGTGTGTGTGTGTGTGTGTGTGTGTGTGTGTGTGTGTGTGTGTGTGTGTGTGTGGCGGAAAACTAGAAGTGGCCGTCTCACTGCGGCCAGCGTCAGAAATGAATTAAGCAATGTCTGCAGCCTTCCCGCTCTGCTTCCCTACTGCTACAAATGATTCTGGGGGCTACATGTGAATAGGAGGGGGCCAACGGGAGGAGCCAGAACCGAGGAGCCAGCTTCATTTGTCACATTGCCGCCAGGAATCCGGAAATCTTAAGTTAATTTCCCACATTGGCCGCTCTGAGACGGCCACTTCTAGTTTTGCCCGAAGTGGCATATACTGTATATACAGTATATATCTATATACTTCAGACCCAAATGTCACCTAATAATGCACAAAGGGGTAAAAGCGGCACCCAGGAATATATAAAACTAGGTTAAAAGCACATAACACGAAAAAAGGGGAGGCAGCTTACTTCAATAATGACAGTCACATATGTCAATATCATTTATTGAGCACATTCTGCTTAATAAATGCTATTGACATATGTTACTGTCATTATCTTGAGGTAAGCCATCTCCCTTTTTTTTAGCGCTTTTAATCTAGTTTCATATATTCCTGGGTGCCTCTTCTACCCCTTTGTGCTTATACAGCCCCCAACTGTCCCAGTTTTGAGGGATACTACAGGCCCCACATGGTTTATACCATTGTGTAGGCCAGTGAGTGTATTTTTCTTCAAGAGATCGACTGTATCCTGTCCAGGTTTTACACCCCAAGTGGAGTCGGGTAAAACATAGTCTGCTAAAACATAGTAAAACAGTAGTATTCTATTACACCAACTGTTATATGTTTCTTTATTACATATTGCGCCATTTGGGCTCCGATTGTCTCTGTTCTTTTTCAAGGTGTCAAAACACTCTACACTTCTACACCTAATAATGCTTTTCTTTCTTTATTTTGCTCCCCTGAAAAGATCACGAAATCTATTTGTGTATTGTGTACCAACACTCTTTTTTGGCAATTTATATGTCATATACCAGCTCTGCTTGTTCTGAACTCTTCAAGCCTTTGCTTGCCTCTACCTGTTTCTTGCAAGCCTTCATATTTTACCGATGACTGTGTTAAAGATTTTAGTGGTCTTAACATCAAGCTTCATCATTGATTTCTGCATTTCAATTTCACTTCCTGTCTATACCCAGATAGTGCGACGATAGTGAGAAGGGCACTCTCAGGAACAGGAAGTGATATAAGGATCAGTAAGAGAACTGTGACCAGGCCTCATCTATAGATCACAGATATGTGAGTAACGGATTTGCAGGAAGCAAAGAGAGGCCTGAGGAGGCCGACAGACAGCAATAGTGATGTACAGAGTATATGCAGTTATTAGGGGTTTGTAACAATGAGCAGTCAGATGTATAAAACATATTTTACCACATGTTGAAGCTTCAGTTCAAGACCAGATTTTGGTTGTTATTTTTCCATGTGTTATTTTGGTTAGCTGACTGGTTGTGTTCGCAGTGGTGACTTCCAGTGCTAATGTCAGTTGCATCTTGGCTGGACCAAACAGCAGAGCAGAGAAGCTGGTTAAATCTTCCCCCTACCTTCATTAATACACGGTGAACTAATTATTTTAAGTGGAACTAAACTTACAAATCACATTTAAATTTCTAATAACGATTTTAAAAATACTGTTCACGTTTGCATGATCACATCTATTCTCTGATCTTATATAGCTTAGAGGAGCCGTTATATATTAGGTCCATTGTCCTCTTTTGTTGAGTTCCAACAGATTAAGGATTCAGGGCAACTATAACGCATGCATGTAATTAGGGTGCCGGGAAATTTGGGCATAGGGCAAAGCCAAAAAATGGCTCACCCTGCTTCTGCAGAAGTCCCAACGGCTTTAATAACTATTCCCCCTCCAGGCAGTCATGGACTCGCTCGAAGGTAATATGTAATCTGGCTGCCAGCTATTGCTGGAGGCTGAATTACGCTGTTTTCATAGTCATTTAGGCTCTGTCTTTTGATTGCACCCAATTTACTTCCTGAACTGTGCTCTATCCGTAATTCACATTATGGCCTATGGCCAGCGCATTGGTGTGCCTAAATTGTCTGCGCCAATTGACTATAACAGCCTCGTACTCTGATATCACTTGCAGACTGACTTTTCTCTTGATCGCGCATAAAAATTTGAACTTTCATGAGTAAAGAAAAAAATGTTCATCAATGCAAAAAATAAATCAGGTAGCAGGTATGTCCCTAATACCATACCTGTGCTAGATATGCATAGCCCATTGTTTTGCTTAATTTATTTTTCTGTTGTTTTTTTTTTTTTTTTACTCAAAAAGGCAAAGACCTCAAAATAAAGTGACATAATCAAAGCAGATAGAATAACTGTTTGCAACATCTTCAGTGTTATGTGTTTATAAATGCTGCTTCCTATAAAACGGATTCTATTGAGACGTGTTCTCTGTATTTTCTCTTGCCTGTAGTGTACAAAAGCTACCACTAGGTGTCACAATATACTAGCTGTAGCTGAGGCTGGCTGTCTGGTCTAATGCTGTCAAGCAAATACTGCATGAAAATAAATGATGGCAGATTTTATTTTGTCTAGAGACAGTTTGCTTGGATTTTTGCAAAATATCGATTTATTAATTTCTTTTTTTTCACGAAAACTAAATTTATTAAACAGACACTATCAAGGACTAAAACTATTTCTGTAAACTTTCAGTGCGTATCTCTTTTTCCCGTACTTAGATCCCTTACATGTCTTGTCTGACTGATGGTAGTAGCGTAATCTTGCTCTCCACATAACAATTGGCAGTGTATTCTCGGGGAAAAAATAATATTAATTCTGTTGGCATGATTTCCACTGCACTAGCAATGCTCAACCCTCTTAACAGGAGTCCCCTGGCTCCACTCTTATAAAAGTTCACTTTCACAGTTCATGTTTCACATGAAATAAACCTGACAGCATCAATTTCTGGCAAGCCGTGCTAAGAGCCCTCTGAATGCATCCGTTCTCCCTTGACTTGGCATTTGTGTGTGCGGGCACTGAGCTAATGTAAAACAAATCACGGGAAATGTAACCTGTAGTTTGCTTGGTTAATGCCATATTGTAGTGAGCAAGCAGAATTATTTATTTCCTGAATTATGAAGTCCTTATGTTTTATGTAGTGCTTAAAGGACACCTGAAGCGAGAGGGATATGGAGGCTGCCATATTTATTTCCTTTTAAGCAACACCAGTTGCCTGGCTATCCTGCTGATCCTCTGCCTCTAATACTTTTAGTCATAGACCCTGAATGAGCATGCAGCAGATCAGATGTTACAGACATTATTGTCAGATCTGACCAGATTAGCCGCATGCTTGTTTTTGATGTAGTTCGGGCACTACTGCAGCCAAAGAGATCAGCAGGGCTGCCAGGCAACTGGTATTGTTTAAAAGGAAATACATTTGTCAACCTCCATATTCTTTTCACTACAGTTGTCCTCTAATACAGTCGGTACAGCAATTCACATCTGTCTCTGTCCATCTTTCTCTATCTGAAGAGTTGTTTAACTCATCAGTAGAGGTTTGAAGTGTGAGAGGAAACTGGAGCACACTGAGCAAACTCACATGAATACTGGAGTAAACATTGTAGCGCCACTGCTTCAGTTGAGTGCTGAGTGGTGCCACTAGTAGTAAAATGTTTAGTATTTAGCACCCGTTACCCAATCTCACTTAAACTCTCCCTCCTGAGTGCCTAAACTGAACCCCCAACCTAATAATGCCTAACCCTACCCCCTCCCCACCTGTAAATGACTAAACCGACCCTACACACACACACACACCACACATACACACACACAGGACACACACACACACACACCACACATACACACACACACACACACACACACACACACGCACACACACACATACATACACATACACACACACACACACACATACACACACACACGCACACACCGAATGTCTGACTCTAACCTCCCTTCAGTGCTTAATCTTGCAAACAATGTGCGCAAACACTGCAAACACTGTTGCTGCTGCATGTTCGGCTGCTTTCTTTAACTTATTTTAGTTACAGCGGACCTAAACCTAGGACTTCCTCTCTGCTCTAAGAGATAAGCAACAGTATAATAACCTTTACAGAAAACCATTTCTTTGTTACAGCCCACAGAACTCCTAAGGTGATTCTGCTGAGTGGTTACTTCCTGGTTTCATGGGACCACATAAATGGTTAACCCCCTGTGTTTATATATAGCCTGTCTGAAGAGCACAAATCTTGGAACAGATCAGTCAGAGATGACAGCTCAAATTACAGTGGCTAATTACTGGCAGATAAGAGAGAATTAGACAGGCTGTTATCTCTAAATACAAACAGGGTGGGCTCCTCTGTGTTTTCCTTCTCTCCTGTGGAAGAGTTTAGGTCCTCTTTAAGTAGAACATTGCTTGTATAAGGCTGACAGACATATACTTTTTCCACTGTGAATAGAGCTTTACTTGAACATCTTGCGTCCATTGAATGCTTTCACCAACCACACTGTTAGTTTAACAAAAGTTTGGCTTGTGGTATCAGAGACAGATCCAGGCATTCCGCTAGCTCTACCTGACAGGAAATAAGATAAGCAACTTTCAAGCTTGATAGTTTATACAAAACTGTCTTTGAGCCTCGGTACCTCTGTCGCATTTGATATTTAGGAGAACATGCAGCTAGTTTTTACAGACGGTGCTAGTTTATAAATTATGCATTTGCTGCTTGAAAATAGAAAAGGAGCCATTACATGAGTATCAGAGCAGATTGCAAAGTGGTGATAACAGGGACTCGTCCATTGTGTTGTGAGTAGGCCCCATCCAGACAGTGACATTTTATCTCCATCAATAACCTTGTGACATTTCAGAGGTTGTGCTATCAGATTTTGCATGATGGAAAAGCATTTTCCCAGCAGACGTTAGGGGAATAAGCTGTGTACTTTGCCAGTGCGGTGGCTGACTTGCCCGCCCCGTGTAAAGCCCAGTGCTGTAATTCCAAATTGTTTATTACTGTCTTATTGGCACAAGCTGCACACAAACCATGAACACTGTGCTGTGTCTCTGAAACTGTTATTGTACTCGTATGCAGGAAAAATCCATGAGGTTTTATTGGATTGAGCATTTAATAAGGTTAACATTTGTAATTCAAATTATTTTTTACAGTGTTTTGCAGAAGATATGAATTGCCAACATTTTTGATATTCTAGCTAGCTAGCTCTTCCAGGTCTGCAGAAATAACACTTATTTCCACTAGATGAGTTTAAAAGTTTCATTGATATCATTAAAGTAGAACTCTAGGTATGAGATCCAAGCAAGCTACGGAGAGATAATATTATACTCATCTCAAGGTTCTGCTTCCTAGTTTTACTCTTCATTGACTAAGATCCATCTTCTCCCTGGATGGGTCAGCTAGACAGTGTATGGTTAAGGCTGTTTGCTTTGATGTAGGGTTGGAGACTTTGAGCAAGGTTCAGATCCCGGCTCAAGCCAGTGCGTAAACCAGTAAGGAGTCTTTGGGCAAGGCTCCCTAATATCCTGGTTGCCCATGGAGTGCGCCCTATGTGATTGCAACCCTGAAGCGCTTTGAGTTTGTCAGGACAAAAGTGCAATGTAAATGTATTTATTCATTAATGTCAATATTTGTCTTGTCTTCTCTTGTCCCTGAAGGTCACTGTATGCCACTTCCAAGATGTCCAATGCATCCCACCATTCCTTCATATCAGCACTATGAGACAGTAATAGGATATGCCTTGATTCATAGGTTAAGTACCCAGTTATGAATGCAGGGTTCAGCAGCAGTGGGAGGATGACCCCAAGCTCTTTTTGCTATCTGTTGATTGGCGTGTACTCACTCCTGCCTTGTTTGTACTTATCTCTGTATTCAATTTATACATGCCATACATCTTTCAATTTCCAAAGCAATTCACCTTATTTTTTCAGCCCATTTTTTTATGTAAACATTTTTATTGAAAAAAAAAACTGGAGGATTGATGGTCTTGATTGTATTGTGTATAGCAGTCCTGATCAAAAAAGACTTGGACAAGGGACCAGAGTTAAACCCACTGGGGAGACTGACCTACTCTCACTCTGCCAAATAGCAGTGACTTGAGCTAGTCTTCAGACAAACCCCCACTTTGCATTATCTACTTCATTTTACTGCGCTGATCTTGCTTTTTTCACGATGGTAACAGTTGTTTGTATCATACCATTTTAATATGGATATGCTATATAGCTATCTGTGACTATGTTGCTACAAGTGTGCCTCCTGCTTATTGAAAAGCTGATCACGCAACTGCAGGGCTAGCAGCACACAGCAGAGGGAAGCTTGAGGGACTCTGTCTTTGCTTGTGGTAGAACAGCTTCCATCCTTTATACTGTTTATTATTATTATTAATTCACAGCTGCCTCCATGTTTGGCACTACTTCTTATGAGTAAAATCAGCAGATCTGCTTTTTTGGGCTTTCAGCATGCGGAAGCTGTGTTATCAACACGCAAGGAACAAAATAATACCAGGCATACAGTATACCCATATAAACATGGCACAGCCCACAATCCTATAATCCTAGAAATATATTATTCATCGAATACTAGCAAAAGAAAATCCTTAGCTTGCTGCTTTGTGTTTAACAAAAATGCTGAGATATGCTACTTTTCAATACTTGACAGCTTCTTATCTAAAATTAGGGATTCTGACTGAGTTGCTAATAATTCCAAGTTGATGCAAATGGCATGCTTATTTTATATAAACTCATGCAGGTTGGGAATGGGTCAATTAAATGCTGCAGCTGCTGCATTTGATCGGTCCATTTTTAAGCTGTATAAATTATCATAACATTAACATACATTTTGCATAAAATTATAAGCATCTCATTGACCATCAATCTGGCATATGGACTACTGACAGGGACAGTTGTACTAGACTGTCACAGCTGCTGTTTAGAATCCACACTTTGCCTTGTTAAGCTAAAAAAGAATAATATAGTATACTAATAGTATAACCACTGTGGTTACAGATCTTTCCTCAATCTGCTTTTTTAGCACTTAAAGGAACACTATCGAATCTACATATTTTTTTCAGATGAGATAGGAATTGATTGGGAAGTGCTGATAAGTACTGGTGTATACATTTCACTAGCAACCTCTTTGTTCACTGTTATCAAAATACTTTCAAACCTTACTGACGCCAAAACTGATGGCAGAATGAGCCATGAGGAGAGGGGAAAGTCCCCTCACACTTGATCAGTTAACCCTGTGTGTAACTCTGTATGATAGAGAGAGAGAGCTCACAGCTTTTGTCACAGCTTTTCATACTGTTTTGGCGTTCAGAGAAAAATACTCAGTAGTCTGATATGCAACACTGGCTGTGCATTGAAGCAGACACCCCTTCTGCAATTGATATGTCCCAATATAGCTAAGTCCTACTCTCAATAAATTAAAGCTTTTGCCTCTGATATTTAACATAAACAGTAGGAAAATGTGTACACAGCTACTTAGACGTTATTTGTACATTGTAATTTTAGAACACTGGGCATTGATAGTATTCCTTTAAGGAATTGCTACCCCAGGCACACCAGGGCATCAAACACACCAAAAACACCTATTTAGTTAATTTAATGTTCATGGCTACAAGACAAATCATTCTCAAAAACTGAACTAAAAACTGACTAAAAATAAATGAGGTTATTTATGTCTTACAGATCCCTTATTTCACTAAAGCAGTTAACATACCATACAACTCTAAGGCCTCCATGCATAAGTCAATGTAAAAATAAATTATTTGCCTTTCTCTCACTTAAAGAGAGTCTGAAGCCACAAAAAAACAAATTTTTACCTCTTATCAAGTTTAAGGATGATCGTCTGGGCTAAAATGCCGCCATCCCACAACAGAACAAGGGTTTTATCACCCACAAATCCCCGGGGGGAAAAACGGGGAGCATTTCCTGTAAAAGGCAGAGCTTTCTGCAGTAGCTCTGCCTCTCCTCGCATCAATCCACGCTGATCACCGCCTCTCCCCGCCTCTCTCAGTCTTGTTTCACTGAGAGGGGCGGGAAAGAGGCCTTAGACTTGCAGTATATTGACGCGAGGAGAGGCAGAGCTACTGCAGAAAGCTCTGCCTCTTACAGGAAATGCTCCCCGGTTTTTCCCCCAGGGATTTGGGAGTGATAAAACCCTCTTTCTGCCGTGGAATAGTGGTGTTTTAGCCCAGACGATCATTCTTAAACTTAATAGAAGGTAAAAACTTGTTTTTTTGTGGCTTCAGAGTCTCTTTTTATATAGATTAAATAATTAATTTGCTTTTATACTCTTAAATCCCCTTTTAGTTCTGTATGTTTTCCCGTTCTCTAATCTTTTTTTTTCTCAGTCAAGTTTCCTAACCCTATCGTCTATGCTGCTTCCTATGCTGCTCTCCATATACATCTTTGTTATTCTAGTCTTAGAACCACCTACTGAGCTGAGAATCTAGCTCCCCTATGTTACCTAAAGATACAACATGCCAAATCTTTAGTGATGTCCAATGCCTGATCGACCCTCAAGCGTATTGTTTTCTCGACCCCACCCACAGGAAGATGCGCCATCGTGCATCACGTGTCATCTCTCCTCCCCCTCCATAGCAACAGATGCGTCTCTAGCCTCTGGTCCTGATCAAGTCATGATTCCTGCAGGTGACAGTATTAGGATGTGGGTACGGGGCTTAAATGTCTAACCTTTCTTAGTAAGTGAGTAACATAGTAGCCCACTTATGTACCTATTCTAAAACCTCAATGTCTTTCCTGTATTGCAGTGCCTAAAACTGTATTCCATATGCTGGATATTGCCTAACAAGTGATATAGAATCAGTAGTGAGTTTTGCCAAAAGGTGACAGACTCTGGCACTTCAACCAGGATAAAGTCAATATTCTTGTTTGTATGAAGTTATAAACTGAATAAAGACCTTCCATAGCTGACAGCTGCTTACCACCACACTCCTTAACCGGTTCAGCACCGCAGTGGCGAAAATCTCATGCATTCGAGCAACGTTCACCTCCCATTCATTCGCCTATAACTTTATTGCTACTTATCACACTGAATTAATCTATATCTTGTTTTTTTCTGCCACTAATTAGGCTTTCTTTGGGTAGTACATTTTGCTAAGAATTTTTTTTTTCTAAATCCATTTTAACAGGAAGATTAAGAAAGAAATGAAAAAAAATCATTATTTCTCAGTTTTTGGCCATTATAGTTTGAAATTAATATACACTACCATAATTAAAACTCATGTATTTTATTTGCCCATCTGTCCCGGTTATTACACCATTTAAACGATGTCCCTATCACAATTTATGGTGCCGATATTTCATTTAGAAATAAAGGTGCATTTTTTTCAATTTGCGTCCATCACTATTTATAAGCTTATAATTTTAAATAATATAATAACATACTCTCTTGACATGCATATTTAAAAAGTTCAGACCCTTGGGTAACTATTTATGTTGTTTTTGTTTTTTTTTATTGTATTTTTTTTTTTTTTTTTTTATAAAAAATGTATGTGGGTAATTTTTGGTGTGGGAGGGAAACTGCTCATTTTAAATGTAAAGTAATATAATTGTTTGTTTAAAAATGTATGTGGGTGCAGTTTACTATTTGGCCACAAGATGGCCTTAGTGAGAAAAGTCCTGGATGCGAACAATCTCGCATCCAGGAACTAAAATGCAGAGGAGAAGTTTCCTGGGGGCAGAAATACCGCGCTCTCTGGAGAGAAAGCGTCGGTATTTCTGCGGGGAAGTTAGATCGGTGAATGGGAATTATATTCCCATTCACTGATCGGGGGGCTAGCAGCGGTTGGCGGGTGCGCGTGGGAGTGCGCCCGATCGCGCGCACCATGCGGCGGGAGCAGCAGTGCCTATCTGGACGAGGAAGCTCGTCCAGATAGGCCGAACTGGTTAAGGTAAACATCTAATGTATCACAGATTTTTATTTGATTTTCATACAAATAGCTCACTATTACAAACACTCAAGTTACAATTGTCTCATACATACAAACAGAGTTGCCCTTATGTACAAAATGTACTGTACTGTTTTTATTACTTTTTTTTGTTATTTTATCTTTGTGTTACCTGATACAATACTATATAAACTGAAGTAAGTAATTTAAAGTGCATTAAAGCAAATCTGTATTGTAAAAAAAAGAAATGTATGATACTTATCTATTGAGAGGGAAGATTCTGGATGCTATTGAGCCTTCCCTGTCCCCTTGTTCCAGTGCTGTCCCCTGGTGAAGTTATGTCGCCCCTGGGAGCCCTCGGCATACTTCGGGGCCCTGAGTGCTCCCAAAGACGGGCAGCTTTGTACTGCTTGTGTGATTACGCACATGCGCAGTGCAGAGCCACCTGTCTTTGGGACGCAAGTGCTCCCAAAGCCTTCTGAGGGTCCCCGAAGGCATATTCGGCCAGTTAGTTGAATACATGGTACTGGAACGAGGGAACCGAGAGGGGGCACGGAAGGCTCAATAAGACCAAGAGCCCTCTTTCTCCATAGGTAACTATCAGATTTTATTGTCCTGCTTCATATTTACTTTTAAGCACGCTGAAAACAATCAGAAAACGTTACTTATACTATGTCCAAATCCTAAGTTGTTGGAAAGTGAAACATGTATCCACAATTGCCAATACATGCAATACATGCTGGACTTACAAAGAAAATAGACAAATGGTTGCCGTACACTCATAGATGGCTACCAGATTTGACCATCAGATAGATCCCTATCAGATCAAATGTGATAGAGATCTGTATGATCCGTGCCATGCACTAGGAACAGATTTAAATAAGATTTATCGAGCCACAACATTGCACTGATCGATCCAATGCAACGTTATGGGAGCATTAATCTGCCTTCACTCCCAACCTACCACTGATTGATATCTTCTTTCAAGAGCGATCATCAGAAAATCAACCAATCAGGCCTCCTGCTGCATCGATTACTAGCAGATTCATTCACAGTGATCAAAACAGCTGGATACTGACTGAAAAAATAGCCACCCTTACAAACGGCCTCTGGGGATGGAACCTGATAGTAAGGAAAGGGCTAACAGTACTAAAAACCAGTACTCTAGTCAGGGCCGGGCCGAGGCATAGGCTGGAGAGGCTCCAGCCTCAGGGCGCAGTGTAGGAGGGGGTGCAGAATTCATTCAGCTGTCATTCCTAATTGTGTTTGAAGCAGAAAGAAATAAAAAAAGGGGATACATGGCAGTGACTGCAAGCCAGATAACTAGATATTAAGGTGTTGGGGAGGTTGTGGGCCCTGTGGCCCTCTTAGTCTAATAGCAATCCGTGTGTGACAGCTGGGGTGGGAGGGATAGAGGGGCGCACTTTGGTGTCTCAGCCTTGGGTGCTGGAGGACCTTGTCCCGGCACTGACTCTAGTACTCTCAAGTCCCTCTTCAAATCTGCACTAAAGTTCTACAGTTTATTCTTGTTAGTGACTAAAACGTTTCTCTAAAAAATGTTTTTAATGTTTGCATTAAGGCTAGCTCTGAAATAGTATTATTTCTCTCATATAACCGGTTCTAATTTAAAAAATAATGAAGAGGAACATTACAAGACATACATCCCTTTTCACTTTCGGCATTATTGATGGAATTTCTTTGTTCTCTGGACTCTCCTTTATTGTAGTGATATATATTAAACAACCATTACTTGGCTCAATGCATTTGAGAATCCTCACTGCTTGTGTAGGCAAATCATTTGAAGCCAAGGACCTGCAGAGAGAGTGCTGTGAGCAGTGTGAAGGGAGCCAAGAACCACATGTGGCTCAATAGCCACTGGTAGGTTTGTTTGCAAGTTTTTGGTGTTGAAGTAAGTAGCATTCATTATTTATGTTGTTTATGGAGATCGGCGTTAATTGACTAACTTTTTTACCTGTCGACAGCAAATTCCAGCTTGCAGTATGGAAATATTGTCAGTGGCTCAGTTTATCATCTAAAAGTTTTGTCAACAACAATACAAAAATAATACAATACTTTTAAAGTTGGAAAGAACCTGCAGCTGGAGAAAAATAAAACGGAAAGTCCAAAAGCTGCACATTTATGAGCAGGTCTGAATGCAAGTTGTAAAGCAGTCTGATTTCTGCCCTGGGTGGCATTTTTCTATCTGGACAGTCTAGCAAGAGAAGAAAAACTAGCAGGCAACATTTATTATAGTTCAAAAATAATGAGCTGATCCTTCACAAGCCAGCAGGGTGCCTTTGGGGTCTGTTCCTTACTGAAGTTCAGAAATGCTCATAAATTCCAAAGCTCAACTTGTATCGGGCATTTTGTTTGTTTTGTTTCTGATATCAAAATGGGAAAAAAAGTCTTGCAAACATATCTTTCTACCTTGTGCCCACCAGTGTAGCAGTTCACAGGTTTGTGTAGCCCTCTAAGAGTTTGTTGAATGGTCTTTTGACAGACTATAGAGGTATTCCCCCCCATTTTATAACACATGCCCTTATCCTCAGTACACATGAACAATAGAAAAAATATCATTGCTACTGCTGAAATAACAGTAGTTTACATTTTCCCATTGACATCAAGCAAGCAAATCTGATTGGCTGTTTGTGGCTCTGCCCCTTTCCTGAATTTGAACCCCAGTCACCCAATGACTGACTTACCAGGTTTGAGGCCTCTGCCATTAAAGTGAACAAAAGACAAAGCACCCTCATGTATTTTACCACATATATCAGTGCGAACATTAGAGAAAACACCTACCCTGCTCTCTGCTTCATCCTTCACTGCTCAGCCTGCTTGTTATCAGCCCTGATAAAATCCCTGAATGAGCATTCAGTCGGGCTTTGCTCAGGAATCATTATAGCTGAGTCTGTCTTCTCTGATGTCTTTTCAAGCCCATGCCTGCCCCCTTCTGGCTCTGCTTTCCCCTTTCTGTATACTCACAGCATCACAGAGAGATGTGATGAGATGGGAGGAGCTGCTAATGTAAGGGTATATTTTAGTAAAAAAAAAAAAACGGTACACCAGAACAGCGAAAATACCAGGTGTCGTATTTATTTTGTAAAATCTATCGGGGGGGGGGGGGGGGGGGGGGGGAGAGAGGGGTTGTTTATCTTGTGCCAAAGTGTTTATCTCTGGTTTCCTTTAACAGTGTAAGAATAGCAGAAATGAAAAGAGTTGGGTGTGCTGTGGACTTCACCCATAATGATCTTTCCATTTCTTTCTGTAGTCCGCTAAGGAAGTCCAGAACTGACAATAATCTCAATTTTCTCTTTGCAACCTTGGCAGCTCTACTCTGTAGCCCATATGCAATTGACTTTTCCTCATATGTTATAACTTCAAACCTTGTCAATAAAATGCCTTTTTACCTTCTTTTTTATTATAAAGTGCTGAAAAGTTATTTTAAACAGATTATAAAGAATTAACTCCTAGGACAGTGATGGCCAACCTTGGCACTCCAGCTGTGGTGGAACTACAGGTCCCATGAGGCATTGCAATACTCTGACAAGTCCAAGCATAACTCCGGGAGGCAGAGTCATGATGGGATTTGTAGTTTTGTCACAGCTGGAGTGCCAAGGTTAGCCATCACTGTCCTAGGAGAAAACTCAGGAGAAAAAGTGAATTACATATGGGCCTGTGTGTAGTAATGTTGCCATGAAGTTGTTCAGGAATTCCCACCTTGCTGCAAAAGTTATTGTACTGCCCGGAAATTAAAGGAACATTTTGAAAACTGGCATATCTCAATGTGGAAAAAAATCATGCTGGATAAATATATTGATATAGACTGGATAATATATTAGGAATGAAAGAGTGTCCCATCATTTGAAGGAAATAAAACATACAGTGGTGTAGCTAAGGAGCTGTGGGCCCCAATGCAAGTTTTACAATGGGGCCCCCCAAGCACTCTATACATAATAATTAATACGGCGCACCAAAACCTGCCAATGGCAACTACAGTGTCAGAGGTGCAAGAAGGGGATGGGGAGCAGTTTTTTCATGATTACCATTATTCAAAGTATCTATAGAAGTGATTATTATGAGCACAAGACCAATAGAGAGCTAATACTGTAGTTGAGGGAGGGCCATTCGGGGCCCCTCTGGCCCAAGGGCCCCGATGCGGTCGCAACCTCTGCAACCCCTATTGCTACGCCCCTGAAAACATATCAACCTAATGAGAGGTGAATTCAAAGGCATTCTAAAAATCAAAGTGAAAATATGATTTGACAGATTAGTCCATGTTGTGGAAATAACATTACAGCAAATTTAAAGAGGAACTGTAACCTTCTATTGTACTCAGCACCAGTGTGTACATCATGCCCACTTTATAGGGGAAAAACAAGTATCTCCTAGTAAAATAATATAAATTTACTTAGTTTCTGTAGCTTTAACCAGTAAGCCACGCCCACCACACTAGCTGCCTCCGCGGATGTATAATAATTAGCCTACTCTCAGTGCCTTCTGGGTAGTGACGTTTAGAAACGTCACAAGCTCTCTCCTGGTGTTTGGGGAAAAAAAAAAGTCTCCTTCAACAAGAGACAGGCAGCAGAGTGAGCCGGCCACGCCCCCAAATCTCGTGCAGTGCCAGCAGCTTTCAGGAGAGTGAGCAGCGTGTATCTAGCAGCCTGCTCACTCATCCACTGTCCTCCTCACTGTTTCTCTCCCACAGGCATGACAGGTAATCTCCAGCATCTGATAAAATGTATACAGTGTGAAAACGCTGCCTGTCTGATGCATCTGGGGGAGGGGGAGAGAGGTCTGACTTCTTAGCCTGAACTTTTTTTACTTTGAGTTCAGAAACAAAGCAGAGAGCAGTGCAGACTCAGTGACAGGCTGCCAGCATGCTTTACACTGCTGTGTCTCCTGTGCTTTGCTTAGAAAGTAGTAAAAGTGCAGAGCTAGAAGTCAGACCTCTCCAGCTGTCCCTTATTTATGCCTTAAAGGAGTCCTCAAGGGAATTGAAGGAAAATAAGTGCTACTTACCCGGGGCTTCGTCCAGCCACAAGCTCCCAGCATGTCCCTTGGTGCAGCTCTGCGATGAGCCGTTCGCTTGTGAAGCTTTCCGGTCTCCGGCGATGACGTCAGGCCGACCAGGAGGTACTGCACCTGCGTGAGGGGTGCTGTCAATCACCGCCACGTGGACCGGAGCATACTGCAGAGGCGCAGAACTACTACGCCTGCGCAGTACGCTCCGGTCCACGTGGCAGTGATAGCGGCGCTCACGCAGGTGCAGTACAGGCTGACCTCCTGGTCAGCCTTCGTCCTGGTCAGCCTGGACGAAGCCCCGGGTAAGTGGCACTTATTTTCCTCATATCCCTTGATGACTCCTTTAAAGAGAACCTGACTTGAAAATAAAAAGTAAAAATAACCATACACAGATCATACTTACCTCCTGTATACTCCTCAATCTCTTTCTCCTCTCCTGCGTCCCATTTGTCCAGTGTGATCAATTAAATTCTCCATCCTCCATTTTAAAAATGGCCATTACCCCTTAACAGCTTCCTGGTCAGCACACTGTTAAACTGTAATATCACACCACTTGAGCCATAGGGAAACATGGACATTACCTTGCACATTCAGTTGTAACTGTATATAAACACATAATAATATGATAGGACATTAGACTAGGACTATGGTAGGATTAGACTGTGAGCTCCTCTGAGGACAGTCAGTGACATGACTATGTACCCTGTAATGTGCTGCAGAAGATGTCAGTGCTATATAAACACATAATAATAATATGGTAGGACATTACACTATGACTATGGTAGGATTAGATTGTGAGCTCCTCTGAGGACAGTCAGCGACATGAATATGTACTCTGTACAGTGCTGCAGATGATGTCAGATGAGTGTGCTCTTCAGGGCCCATTCACACTGGGGCGATTCGTAGGCGGTTTCTGCAGATTAAAGTGCTTGTGTAATTCCAATCGCTCAAAAATCATGAAAATGTAGTCAAAAATATGCGTTTGCTGCAAAAAAAAAAAAATCACAGCCGCAAAATGCTAACGCTAATTGCCAGCATTTTGTGATCCCCAGTGTGAATGGGCCCAATCTGTCCTACTCTGATGGCTGGCTCTGCAGACTGCTCCAGCATCACTACAGTACAAAGCTCTTGGGGATTTGGGGTGAAAAGGCTGGAGGCAGGGTGCTGTACTCAAGACCCTGCAGAATACTGAATAGGGACTGTCTACAAATCTTTGTATATCGTGGTTGGTCGGGTGCATGGCGGTAAAAGGCAAGCGATATCGGGGTGAGTGACAAAACTCCTGGCGCTATGTGTGTATGTGTATTTACACATTACCTCTCCTGTGTCCCAGTGACCGCCCTCTTCTGAATCCGCTGCTACACTTCCCATACTTGCTGCCGGCACATATCTCGCTGGCGTGCGTGTGCGACATTACGCTGGCCGGCATTTATAGGGAGGAGCGGTGGAAGACAGATACAGGACAGGTAATGTATAAATACACATACATGTACATACATTTATACACAGAGGAACAGCGGCGGGCTCTGCCGATTTCCAGGAGATTTCATGCTGAAATTGATCGGGAATCGGACTGTGGTGTATGAGCAGCTGACAGATCTCTCTCTAATCAGATTCGATTAGAGAGAGATTTGTCTCTTGGTCGAATCTGCCCATCATTGCCTGATGTATGGCTAGCTTTAGTTTTCAGTCTCTCAAGACATGGAAAAGAAACTTTTTTTCCTGGACTGCCAGAAAAGTGCCTTTGTAGACAGCTCTGTGCTTCAGGGCCCTTTTCCACTGCAAAACGCAACTGCAAATGCATTTGCGTTTCCCCAATTTTGATGTTCGTTTTGTGCGTTTTTTATGCGTTTGCAGTCTTCGTTTTTCTGATTGGCAAATGGCAAGTGTTGTCTTGAAAATAGATACTGGTGGTTAAATCAATACATAACGCAAAACACATTTCTATGCGTTTTTCATGCATTCCTATACTTTACATTGAAACACAAAACGCATCATAATCGCACAGACATGGGTTTGCGTTTTGTAAAAAAACGGAATGCAGCAGTGGAAAAGGCCACCCAAGATTCTTATTTTAAACAAGCTGCACTTCAGAATCAGCAAACGCATGCGTTTTGCGTTTCTGGCAAAAACGCAGCTAGTGGCCCTTATGCTGTAATGCCAGTGGTTTGAAACGCCTCTGCTATTCAGCTATATTACAATACACTAATCAGCATCTCCAGCTCATTCCCTGTCTGCTTCTGTTTACACATGTGCATATTATACTTCCTGGGCTTCTGCAAATTATGTCAGTTAGGAAAAAAAAAAGGTTGGGGAAGGAGGGTGTAACAACCTTCACTGTGGGCGTGTTTTCAACTGCTGGGATGAAGAAAAAAAAACTTGCTAATCCTGCCAGGAGTAAACAGGGATCCTCCCATGCTGCCTATGGCATTTTTACAGCACCTTGCTGACAGGGTTACGAGATTTATTAGTCAATCCTTCTTATCTATATACTTAAATCACTGTCTTATACTGCTTTTTAAGGAATATTTATTCCTCCTTACAGTTCCTCTTTAAATTATTCTGGGTAGTTTGAATGGACTCCATGTGTTTGTGTGTATGCCAGGCAAGGTTGGGGCCTGCTCCAAATGAAATGACAGTTGTTGTCCTGGGATCTGAACTAGGACAACACTACATTTCAACCTAAGGTGAGACCTGGCAGCATTTACTAATAATTACTATTTTATTATTGAGTGTTCATTATTGACAGAGACATAAGGTCCCAGCATTGTTCTATTGGACTCTCCTCCAGATACTGCTTGCATACTCTTGCCACATGAGGCCGTTTTTTGTCATGCTCCAGGAGGAACCCAGGACCCACTGCACCAGCATAATGTTTGACAATGGATACAAGGATTTCATCCCGATACCTAATGGCAATCAAAGTGTTGTTGTCTATCCTGTAGAGGTCAGTTTGTTCCTCCATTGGATATGCTTCCTCTGGCCATTACTGACCTACCATCACACCTATCATGGTGAACGATGTTACAGGCAGCATAACATTCTCTGCAGCTTTTCCAGATCCTTTCACATCTGCCATATGAGCTCATGGTAAACCTGCTATCAGCTGTAAAAAGCACCGTGCCAGTGGCAGACCTGTTAATTCTTTCATTTTATGGCAAGTGCCAGTCAAGCTCCATGGTGACAGGCGGTGATTACAATGCCCACTAGACTATGTCAGTTCCTCAGGCTACCCTCCTTAGTTTCTAATTGTCTGGTAGGAACATCCACACTAGAGGTCTGCCGGAGGTCATTTTGCAGTGCTCATCCTGTTCCTCTTTGCCCAAATGATCACATAATAATCTGGCTGATAGGCCAAAGACCTTTTCTGTCTCTGTCCAGCTCTCCTTGAGTAACTGCCTGTCTCCTAGAATCTCCTGTCACCTGTGCGGGGAGACACCGCAAACCTTCTGCCAATAGCACATATTGGTGTGGCATCCTGAAGTAGTTGGACTACCTGTGCAACCTTTGTGGGGTCCAGGTTTCACCTTATAGCCAAATGCAAAACTAGTAGAAGTACAAAGTAATAAAAAATGAGAAAAGAAAATGTCAGTGGCCTTCACCTTTCTTGTTTGGTGATTGTCTCATTGTTGTCCCTCTAGTGCACCTGTTGTTAATTTCATTAGCAACAAAGCAGCTGAAACTGATTAACAACACTGTCTGCTACTTAAGGTAACCATACACTGGCCGATAACCACCAGATGGACCAACAGATAGATCCCTCTCTGATCGAATCTGCATGAAATTGATTCAAAACCTGTGGAGCTGCTGCTTGCCTTGCCGCCCCCAGGCCTCCCCCCATTTTGGCTTTCCCGGCCAGCAGCAATAATCTCACTTGTCCACCAGCGCAGATCCCAGGGGTCCGTACTGTCACTTCTTCCAGGGTCCTCTTCCATGTCCTAATCATTTCCTGTCCCACCCTGTGGCAAGCCGAAGTTCAAACAGTAGAGGGCGCTGTACTGTTTGAACTTTGTCTTGTCACAGGATGGGACAGGAAGTGAAAAGGACATGAAGAAGAAGTGACAGCATAGACCCTGGGGTCCCGTGTCAGCCGGACAAACACCACTTGCGACATGCTCCTGACCCACCGGCGATCGAGGTTTTCTTTCTACACCGATCAACCGATGTCAGATGGAATTCGGTACATCTGTCAACATTTGCGTTAACAATTTCAATGGGAAATCATGCTAGTGTATGGCTACCTTAACTAACCAGATCGTTATTCCAAAAACTTTGTTGGTGTGATGCCATGTTCTAATTAAAAAAAGTGTTTCTTTCTTTTTTTTCAAGCGGTTTAAGTTTTTTTCCAAGTTAGTTTCACAGGGAAAGAGCCTTTGTTACTTCTTATGCATTTTTATTAACAAAAGTAACATTTATTTTTCAAATTTTCCAGAAATCCCAGTATTATATGAATCACAACGGCAGTGCTAGTAGTCACCACCTCAGAATAATATGAGCAGCCCCTTTGCAATGACAGGACTGTCACTGAAGTCTGCAGTTTTCACAGGCAAACATTCTTCTGCTTCTATTTTTCATTTGAAATGTCAGTCTGACTGGACTCTGTAGGGCAAAGCAGATGGATGTCTGTGTCAGGAGAAGGGCGGAAAACAGCTCTCCTGGATCTGTAATAAAACTCATAGGTCATCATTTCCAAAAGTATGTTATCTATTTTTGTTACCTTTAGTACTCAAGTACAGTCAAATCCTTATGTTCTGTAATTTCTATGTGTGCAAAAGAAAATATAATAAGAATGGGGAATTAAAGTTTGAAAGTGTGTCCTGAAAATGGAAATATGTGTTAAAAAAAAAGTTGTATGTAAATAGAAAAGTGTGTGAATTACAAAATGTATGTGTGTAGTTTGTAAAATTATAATAAAGTTGTGAAAATCTGTATTTGTATGAGTGTGAATATAAGAAAATGTGTTTCAGTACAGTGTGTGTGTGTAAAATTGAGTATCCTGAATAATGTAGTGCATTCTACTCATACCACTAATTCCACTTCAATCAATATACTCAAGCTCTGCACCTGCGAGCTACATAGATCTGTGTGCCCTACCCACAATAGTATTGCTTAATAGTGGAGCTGTTGTACAGCAGGTTTTGTACACCACTGACAAGAACTTTTGATGACAACTTGAGAGCAGTCCAGTTTATTTATAGTGTGAAGTAGCTCCTTCCCAGACTGTTAAGAGCCCGTGCTTTGAATTATTCCAGGATAATCCACTTAGGGTGTTCCAACATTAAACTATACACTTAGGTAGATACTTTGTTTTGCGTTTTGCGATGTTATGTGGATGAGGAGTAATTTTGGCACGTCTGACTTCCTGAGGATAAGAGATCTGAGCATTATAGTTACAGATAGGTCAATAAAACAAAATCATTTGGGGAAACAGAAACAAGCGCTTTTTCTGAATATTTATTTTTTTGACATTAGAACAGCAGGTGTTTAGTGAATCAGCAAAGGCAGCTTTGGATATAGAGTTCCTGCTGAGATCAAAGCCTCAGTATAAAGTGGACCCCCTTTAAAAGCAAAGTCATTGAGATGCAATTGAGAAGGCTGAGAAAGAGCATGGATTTTTAAATCAGTTTATGTTAGGTTTTTTTATGGGAGATTTTGAAGAGGACTAGAAAATACATACAGAAGGGAATGTGGTTACTTAGAGGACAGGAAGGAGTAGTGAAAGGCTTGACAAACTTAAAAAGAAACTCCAACCTAGAATTGAACTTTATCCCAATCAGTAGCCGATACCCCTTTTTACATGAGAAATATAATGCTTTTCACAAACAGACCATAAGGGGGCGCTGTATGACTGATTTTGTGCTGAAACCCCTCCCACAAGAAGCTCTGAGTACCGTTGTACTTTTGGCAGTTTGTTACAATGTAACAAGGTTCACAGACAGGAATTAGCTGTTTACAGCTGTCCCCAACGGCCAAAAAAGCTAGGAGCAGCTACATAACCTGCCCACAGTAAAAATGTCACCATGTAATAAATGTCAGAATGTAAATCGGGGAGAGGAAAGATTTTACAATGAGCAAACACTGAATGAGCAAACACCGCTGCCCGCCGCTAGCCCCCCGATCAGTGAATGGGAATATAATTCCCATTCACCGATCTACCTTCCCCGCAGAAATACCGACGCTTTCTCTCCAGAGAGCGCGGTATTTCTGCCCCCAGGAAACATCTCCCCAACATTTTAGTTCCTGGATGCAAGATCGTTCGCATCCAGGACTTTCACTGTGGCCATCTTGTGGCCAAATAGTAAACTGCACCAACATACAAGTTTAATAAAAAAAAATATTATTTTACATTTAAAATTAGCAGTTTCCCTCCCACACCAAAAATTACCCACATACACTTTTTTTTATAAAAAAATAAAATAAAAAATACAATAAAAAAAAAAAACAAAAACAAGATAAATAGTTACCCAAGGGTCTGAACTTTTTAAATATGCATGTCAAGAGAATATGTTATTATATTATTTAAAATTATAAGCTTATAAATAGTGATGGACGCAAATTGAAAAAATGCACCTTTATTTCTAAATGAAATATCGGCACCATAAATTGTGATAGGGACATCATTTAAACGGTGTAATAACCGGGACAGATGGACAAATAAAATACATGAGTTTTAATTATGGTAGCGTATATTAATTTCAAACTATAATGGCCAAAAACTGAGAAATAATGAATTTTTTTCATTTCTTTCTTAATCTTCCTGTCAAAATAGATTTAGAAAAAAATAATTCTTAGCAAAATGTACTACCCAAAGAAAGACTAATTAGTGGCGGAAAAAACAAGATATAGATCAATTCATTGTGATAAGTAACAATAAAGTTATAGGCGAATGAATGGGAGGTGAACATTGCTCGGATGCATGAGATTTTCGGACTGCGGTGCTGAACCGGTTAAGCAATTAACTTTGTAGCTTTGTGGGGGGTTGCGGAGACGAGCGGCGGCCGGCGGGGAGCTCTGGGGGTCTCCTTATTAAAGGAGACCCCCAGATGCAGCGGCGGAAGATGGCGGCGGATGTTCGGCGGGATGTGCGCATGTGTGGGGAGCGAGGCCGTGGTGCCGATGGACAGCACCACAGGGTAAACCTCGCTCCCCATCTCCCGGTAATAGGGAGCATCGCTCAGGCTTTCGCCTGAGTAATGCTCCCTAACGATCGGCCATCGCACGAGTGAAACTGGCAATAGGATTTGCTGGTAATCCTCGTGCGATAGCAAGGTGATAAGTAGCTCGCATCTGAAAGCTACTTATCACCTGGAATAGCATCAGGCCCACTATGGTAAAAATGAAGCACTTTTTTTTACTACATTATTTTCACTGGAATTCCTCTTTAAATTGCAGAAGCACAGCTTTTCATCAGGCTGGATTTGTTCAGAATTGGAGGATTTCATTTGCAAATGTATCTGACTTAGCACAAATCTTGGACAAGCTGTGGAGCAGCTAAAAGGAACTTCATCCCTCTTGAAGGGTTGGTTGCTCAATACAAATGATCAAATCTGCTAAAACACATTCGGCAGTGGGTCACAGGTCCCCAGCTTGAAGCCTCCAACACAGCCTAAGTGTGTTTATGCCAGCTCAGCAGTTATAGCTAGAAATGTTCCGAGTGACTACTGACCTTCAATTCCTCAAATACAGCAAATATCAGTAGATATCATGAGATGTAGCAGATGCTCCAGTATCCTCTAGTATCTCCATTTCACAGGCACCTAAATGTGTGCTTTTTATGTGTAGAGTGCTCCTCCCTCCAATATGACATACATTGTCCAAGCAACCAATCTCTGGACCCAAGGAGTGTCACATGAGGAATATCAATGGTCTAAAGTGGGTCCCTTGAGCAGAGTAGAAGAGTGGGAAGGAAGTGCATGTGTCAACCTGAAACCTGATGGCGCCAGATATGTATGTGTTACTGGTGGTTCAGGGCCTTTACTTGCTTGCTACTTTGCTGACAAAGTATCTTCTATTCGGTCTCTCATTCAGTCCACAGCACCCAAGACTCATGCAACTAATGGAAATAGCTGCAAAAACAGCCTAACACCCTGGACTGACTTCAAAAGTATTAGTGAGGAAGAGATCTCAGACATCCTCTGTCGTCTCCGCCAGACAACCTGCGACCTGGACCCTGGACCAACTAAACATATGCTGAAATGTCCTGACCTGCTTGGTCCAGCATTTCACAAAATAGTAAATTGCTCTCTGCAAGCAGGGAGGTTTCCTACCTCTCTAAAAGAAGGAATCATCAAGCCCCTTTTTAAAAAACCTTCCACGGATCCAGATGCTATGAGCAGCTACAGACCTGTCTCCAACCTCCCCTTCTTAGGTAAAGTTATTGAAAAGGCTGTCTATCTGCAACTTGAAACCAGGCTGTCAGTAAACAACATCCTGGACCCTCTACAATCTGGCTTTAAGAAACACCACAGCTGTGAAACAGCCCTCATCCAAGTCTGCAACGATCTGCTCATGGCAAGGGACAGAGGGGAATGCTCCATCCTAATCCTGTTGGATCTCTCAGCTGCTTTTGATACAGTTGACCATGAAATCCTGCTTAACAGACTGCAGGAGTACTGTGGCATCAGTGGATCAGTCCTCCAGTGGTTCAGATCATTCCTGACTGACAGAACACAGAGAGTATGCCTAGGACCTATAATGTCCAAACCTGCACCTCTACAATTCGGAGTGCCACAAGGATCAATCCTATCCCCTCTGCTGTTTGCAATCTGCATGTTGCCACTCGGTACACTTATCCAACGACATGGCCTGACGTACCACTGCTACGCCGATGACACACAGCTATACCTGTCCTTCAAACCTGGTGGAACAGACCCTACCCCAAAAATAAACTCTTGCTTAGCTGAGCTTCAGACATGGATGAATGATAACTGGTTGAAACTGAATGCTGACAAAACTGAGGTCCTGTTTGTCCAAAGCCAGTGCCCGCCATCAAAACAGCTCTATCCTAAAGCAACACCAATCAGGATTGGGAATTCAGACATAAACAGCTCCAACCTTGTGCGCAGCCTTGGCGTACTAATCGATGGGGAATTGAGTTTCAGAAACCAAATTTCATCTGTAGTTAAATCTTCCTTCTTTCATCTGAAGAACATTGCAAAGATTAAACATCTGATTCCCCCAGAGGATCTTCAAACCCTAGTCCACGCCTTCATCACATCACGGCTGGACTACTGCAATGCCCTTTATGCTGGCCTCCCCAAAAAGGACCTGCGTCGCCTGCAATTAGTGCAGAATGCTGCTGCCAGATTGCTAACAAACCAGCCTCGCCACTGTCACATTACACCGATCCTTCGCTCACTGCACTGGCTACCAGTAGAATGGAGAATACTCTTCAAGATTGGACTGCTGACATTCAAATCCCTGCACAATCTGGGCCCTGGATACATGAAGGACTTGCTGAAGCTGCACCACACCTCTCACAACCTCAGATCAGCAAGTTCTATAAACTTGGTCACTCCCAGAGTGCACCTCAAAAAATCTGGAGACAGAGCCTTCTGTCATGCTGCCCCTACTCTTTGGAACTCCCTACCACACCCAGTAAAGACAGCACCATCCCTGGAGCTATTCAAATCCAGACTGAAAAGCCACCTGTTTAGCCTGGCATTTCCAGATTTATAAAATTCTTCCTCTGTACCACGATGGTCGGAGCCATGCTTATGCGCTTTGAGTCCCACGGGAGAAAAGCGCTTTACAAATGTTATTTGTTGTTGTTGTTGTTGTTGTTTACTGAATCAGAGGATGTTTATCTATCTATCTATCTATCTATCTATCTATCTATCTATCTATCTATATATGGTATATATATATATACCATTTCACGCCACAGGCTTATTTACACTTCTCTTCAAGAGCCATTTTACATGTCAGTGCTCCTTCCAATTATTTGACCGCAACTTTATTACTGCTTATCACACCTAAATGATCTATTGTTTTCCTGGAAGTAACCAGGAAGTGTTCAATCATTTTGTAACTATATTTTTTACTTTCACTTTCATGAATGAACATGCCTCATGATTGGAGGCAGGTTTATTCATTTATGGCACTTCGATTGGCTCGGAGAACACATGTTCCTGCCGACTCGCTGCAACAACATCCAGATTGATTTACCATAGTTCAAACTGGATACATATATGCCTCCAGGTGAGTTAAGAGGTTAAAACTGACATTTAAAGGGCACCTCAAGTTAGAGGACTAGGGAGGTTGCCATATTTATTTTCATTGAAACTATGCAAACTGCCTCGCTATCCTGCTGATCCTCTGCTTGTAATTTTTATAGCCATAGACCTTGAACAAGCATTTGACTGAAGTTTGACTGCATTTTCCACAAGCTTGCTTCAGGTGGATGATTCAGACATTGCTGCAGCCAAAAAGGTCAGCTGGACTGCCAGGCAACTGGTATTGTTTTGGCTAATTGCACACATGTTGTGATGCAATTGTCCTGTGGCAGGAGGACAATCACAGGACCCGCCTGAGGCCCACCGCAGGACAATCACAATGCACCATTTTGTATTTTAAACACCCTGCCGCAGAGTGCACCAACAGGGTAATTTGTTTAGCACCGCCCCCTGCCCAGTGACATTCTCCCTGCTGGACAGGAAGTATGTCACTGGATTTTGTACTAATGGCACATGTGCGCTGCACCGCTACCTCAACAATCTAAATACTGTAGATTCTTGCAGTGCCATTGACTCCAATGCAACCGCTCGGCAATGCATTGCAGAGTCTGTATCATCTGAAGCACTTCTGTCGGTATCGCGTCACCGTACTGTGGCCAGTCTCATACAGACTAATTGCCACTGCGACTGGGGAGAGTACCACGATGTGATGCGATGCAATAGTGTGCAAGGGGGCTTAAAAGGAAATAAATATAGCAGTCTCCATATTCCTCTCACCTCAGGTTTCCTTTACCAAAGCTTTTAATTTTCTGTTATATATTCCTTACACCATTTTTGTTATTTGATGATTTTAAACACATAATAACAGAATGGAGGCTGTGCAGGACAGTTTCCGAACTTCCTGATAAGGAGTCAGCAAAGTAAATCAAAGGGTAAACATGTCTCATGCTAAAATGTTACTAGCTTGTTGGGGCTTTGCAAAGGTGTTGGATGGAAACTCAGCTCTCAAAGAATGTGCTTCTTAGTAACTTACAGAGAGCCCTTTACTATTCATTTTCCGGCTTGCCAAATTCAGTTGGCTTATTTATTAGAGGGGCACTGTGGTGAAAACCTATAACATTTTAAATTCATATATGAACATGCATACACTTTCCACACTGTAAACGCACCATAACGTTCTCAAAAGTTTTTTAATTGTTTAAATAAGCACTCCCTGGAAAGAATTTATACAAAGATGCCAGCCAGGTTGCCTCCTCATGTGCTCACTACTCTGGCAGTTGGACTGTGTCACTGCCATTCAAGGAGTGCTTGACAATAAAGGAAATCCTAAGAACACCCCATGAGGAGATGGACTAGTCTAAAACCAGCCGGAAAAAAGTTCACAGTTTATAGATTATAATATTGTATCTACTGTGAGTGACCGCTAGATAAGAAGTAAAACATTCACACTACATTTGCTCTGGAATAAATGTACACCCTATATAGATGCGTAGATATGAATTTTAAATTTTACAGGTTTTTTTTTTTGCCATAGTGCCCCTTTAAAGAGTAACTGTAGTAAACAAAAGTAATGAATACAATTGCTTATATTTTATAATGTTCACTTATAAATAATTTACTCAGTATTTGCCCATAGTAAAATCTTTCCTCATCCTGATTTACATTCTGAAATGTATCACATGTGGCCACATATATAGTTCTATTACTTTATTTTTGCGGAAAGTTCATTTTCTAACATTTCAATGTACAGAGGGAGAAACACCCGTTATGTCCCACAATGCAACGTGGTTCACAGACAGCAAACTGTCAGGGCCTTTGCCCTGAGATGACACTGTGAGAGGAGTTTTACTGCAATATCAGCCACACAGACTTCCCTGCCCGATGATCTATTTGAGAAAAGGTAAAGACTCCTCATGAGAAAGGGGGTATCGGCTACTGATTGGGATGAAGTTCAAACCTGGATTACTCTTTATAGTGTAACTATCAGGCATGATGACATCAAAAATAAATTCTTTATTTTTATCTTGTGAACAATATGGATGCTAACCAGGCAACCATTCTTACTTTTCTTCTCTATAAAACATCATTCCCCAGTTTCCCTGGCTCTTACTTGGTACATCTGTCGCACAAAGTAAGTTGCAGGGCATGCTGGGTTTTCTTTTTTTCTTCTTTACTTTCCCCTCAGACATAACTAATGCAGCCTGATTGGCTCAAGCCTCTTTACCTCACGTTTTTCCCCTCACACACCTCTGTTCCTCTTTAATTGGCCAATATTTCTCATGCTGAGACATTGCAATTTTTACTGCAGAGCTGGGTGGGAGTGTCTGAAGACTGAGAGGAGGGTGGGCAATGATACACAAACAGAGTAAGGGAGGAAATTATGTCAGGATTGGCTTCAAGATAGACACATTTAAAATGGAAAATCCTAAGAAGGATTTTCTCTTTTTTTTACTATAGAAATATCACTAAAATAAAAATGT
The DNA here is from genome assembly GCF_040937935.1 of Hyperolius riggenbachi. Taxonomy (NCBI): domain Eukaryota; kingdom Metazoa; phylum Chordata; class Amphibia; order Anura; family Hyperoliidae; genus Hyperolius; species Hyperolius riggenbachi. Next base: position 251,433,964 of record NC_090646.1, on the reverse strand, counting down.
GGACAGTGCAGTGCATATGATATGTAAGTAGCGCAAGTATTTATTTACTTATATATGTGGTTTTTTTTCTAAGATAGAATGGCTGACAGCTCCTTTTTAAAGGGGAACTGAAGAGAGAGGTATATGGAGGCTGTCATGTTTATTTCCTTTTAAGCAATACCAGTTGCCTGGCAGCCCTGCTGGTCTATTTCTCTGCAGTAGTATCTGAATAAAACCAGAAACAAGCATGCAGCTAGTCTTATCAGATCAGACTTATAAGTCTGAACCACTGAAACACCTGATCTGCTGCATGCTTGTTCAGGGGCTATGGCTAATAGTATTAGAGGCAGAGGATCAGCAGGGCTGCCAGGCAACTGGTATTGCTTAATAGGAAATAAACATGACAGACTCCATATACCTCTCTCTTCAGTTCCCCTTTAAGTGGTTTAAATTGATGCAAAACCAAGTATGTGTGTGTAGTGATTTCCTCACAGGCTTCGAGCTCTCATGCAGTTAAGCATTATCCTACAAAACACATGTGGTTGGAGACACATGCCATACTTTTGCAATATATTACAATTATGTCTATGTCAAATAAATAAGCCAATTAAAAAAACGTTACTTACAGCTGGCATTGTTCAGCTGTTAATGTGCTCAGATAAAGATTGCCAGATTGTGATCTTTCGGTTAATTCATCACGTCCAAGATCCTTGAGAAGGGTCACTTATGCCATGGCCCTTTGTGTACAGCTGCTAAGTAAAGCTGTCAACCTGTGAATTGTTCCTATAACATTTGCACCCCGGTAACAACGAGAGGTGACATCGACTAATAGAAGGACTTCATAGAGAGAGAATCTCATTTGTACAAAACTGAGGCTTTGAGACCAACATGGACACTTTGATTGTATTTTAATTAGCAGTGTTTTGTATTGCTTAGCTTGATCACTGCATAAGCAAGTGCGTGATATGCAGTTTCTCATAGATCACGTCTTCTAGGTCAATTCCCTCTAAGGAAGGTGGACAGCTTAGATCAAAAGAGCAGCTAGGCAATCTATCTAGCCTGATTGCAAGAATCTCTGCTAATCACAACAGTATCAGTCAAGATTAGGAAACGGAGTAAGTTGTTTGCTGGAATTTCTCATAGTCTCAGTGTCAAAACGGCAAGCTTTCATTTTATAAATAAAGTTGTCTACGTCTTGATATAATCATTGTTAGAGAATTGATGCTGGGCATAATGTTAGCACATCTATTTCTCACTCCTTTTTTTGGCTAAAGAGTCTGTTCCAAAAAGCATCCGACTTTCCCAATGAGATGTGAAACTGCACATATCCTCTGTGGGGGTGATTTACTGCAAAGCATTAAAGGGTTTTTATGTAATGCAAAATGCGCTGCTTTCTTAATAGTCCATATAATCAAAGTAAACTATGGCTTTGACAGAGAAATGTGAAAGAGTGAAATGATTGCAGTGCTATTTTTAGTGCTTCTGACCTACGCAAGCAAATGGTGCTTTTTCTCTCTTGAATGCAGAGGCCGGCATTTCATGACTTGTATTCTGTTAATTCAATTTAATGTGAAGGAATTTTAACATGATATATCCCATATCGCTTGTTCACACATCTGATTCCTTTAGATTGCAAGCTTATTGGGGCAAACTGTGAATGATACTGCAGTTTGCATTTACTGTTTTTAGTTTATTGTAATAGTCGTTATATAGAATACGCCACATTATGCGGTCAATAGTGCTCTTTCACACTAGGAGCTGTTCTGTCCGTTTTGACGGAACACACCTAGGATGCGGTTAGAAAGGTAACATGAAAGTCTACTGACTTCCATGTTACTTTTCACATTAGACAAAGTTTTCCAGAGCGTTACCTTGTAACGCCACTGGGAACTTTTAATCGTACGCCGCAAGCATTTTCTTGTCACTGCTGATATGCTTTGAACCGCAACTTCCAGACATCATGCCATAATTCATAACGTGCACGAAATTGGGTTAGTGCACGCGTTATCTAGTGTGAAAGAGCCCTAAGCAAAATCTGCAGCATCCCCACTGAAATACATATAATGGATATATTTAACTGGTTCAGCTTACAGGTGTTTTCACCTCAAGGACAGAAGCAATTTTCTCCTGTCAGCGCTCCTCCCATTTATTCGCCAATAACTTTATCACTACTCATCGTTTTTTTTCACCATAAATTAAGCTTTTTGTGGGCGACACTTGTTTTCACTAGTAATTACTTTATTTTCTATGCATTTTCTATGCAAATCCTCCCCCTGCCCCAAAAAAGAAAAAAAAAGACACTATTTCTCCAATTCCATCCCCTATAGTTTTAAAATAAGCGATGCTATTATAAATAAAACCCACCCATTTTATTTGCCGATTAGTCCTAGCTATCACAACATTTAAATGTATGTTCCTAGCACAATGTATGGCGCAAATATATTATTTGGAAATAAAGGTGTATTTTTTCTGTTTAGGTTTTTTTTTTGTGTCCCATCAGTTGTAAGCCCTTATGTACTAAAATAATGGTAATACACCCTCATGACGTACATATAAAAAAACTAAGTCCCTGAGGATTTATTTTTTTTTACTTTAAACATCTGCTTGGTAACTGGGGTGGGGGCTTTGAAAGGGATTGATTATATTAATATATATATATTTATTTATTTTTTAAATTAAAAATATGTGGTGTCAGTAATTTAACTTTTCACCACTAGATGTCTATAGAAACACTCCCTGGATTACCAGGAAGTGTGCAATTTTTGTTTTTTAAATTTTCATTCACAATAGGTCTTATGAATGGACATGGCCCCTGAATGTAGTCATGTCCATTCATTACACGCTCTGTGGTTGGTACAGGGAAGCCATGCCTCCCTTCCCCAACTGTCAGCACAGAAAACCGACTGGGACGCACGTGCACTGACGCTCATACGCGTCCAGATAGACTTGAATGGTGCCTATCTGGACGAGTATACGCGTCCAGATCAGCTGAACTGGTTAAAGAAGAACTGTAGTGAAAATAACAATGAGTAAAATTGCTTATTTTTTATAGGATGTTCATATTATTTTATACGATATTCATTTATCATTTGTTTTTTCAGTGTTTGCCCATTTTAAAACTTTGGCTGCCTCATCCACAGCTTAGCCACTCAATTACTAGGACATTGGAGTAGGGGTAGAGGGAGGAGGTTAATAAAATGTATTTTAGGTTGTTAATGAAATGTTTTTTATGAGACTATAAGTGCATGATTTCATTTTATTAAGCTTTTATTTCTCGTTATGTTGTTATTTTATCATCATTTTTCCCTCTATAAAATGTGGCACTACCCATATACTCATTCCTCAATCAAGAGCAAGATATCGTGTTCCTCTACCTGTACTATCACTCCCACATACATTTGGGGTACACCAAGGTGAGATAGAGGCCCTTAACCCTTAATGTCAGGACAAGAATACCTTGTAAGGGAAGAAGGTTTTGCTGCCCTTTCTTTAGGGTACCGCCCAATGTTGAAAGGAGCCTGGTCTGGTATGGCAGGAAGAGGACTTCTGGCTTCATGCGAACTGCCTTCCCTTTCTTGGCAGTGGAGCCCTGCTGATTTTAAAGAGCAACTCCTCAATTATTTGCACATCATGTAAACAGAGCAACAAACAAACCTCATGTATCCTGGAGCAGCATGTGTCGCTTATCATATAAGTGGCCATATATAGGAATTCAGGAGGCTGGAGTACTAAAGCCTTGGATTATGAGATATTCATGATTTAATTAGACCAGCTACTCATATGTCTGATATATTTAACCATGAAGCTTATATATATCAGACATATGCAGTAGGCTACAGTGAGGTCTGTATCACACACCTGATATAAGCATGCAGCTAATTCAGGCAGGCTTGAGTCAGAGACATCTAATTTGCATGCTTGTTCAGGAGCTATGGCTAAAATTATTAGAAGCAGAGGATCAGTAGGACAGCCAGGCAATGTGCATTGTTTAAAATGAATATTTCAGCCTCCATATCCCTCTCACCTCAGGTTCCCTTTAAAAATGTTGAATAAGAGCTGTGCTATAGAGTCTTCATACAG